>NW_004443943.1:2103690-2106416 GCF_000243295.1 Trichechus manatus latirostris
TTCAAGAGAGGGTGGAAAGATGAGAATGTGGAATTTTCAGCTTCTATAGTAAGAGATGGCTCTACCTCATTAGATGGGGAATCTCCCTGCAGACATAGGAAAGAGGTTCCAAAAAGAATAACAGATGTTAACCAGGGTTTGGGTAGAGATGATATTCTGTCACTCGACAACACCACAACTACCACAAATAACTGATATTTTGGTCTTTATCTGTTGGACTTGTGCATCATAATTCTTGGTTAGTTCAGAACTTGGGAAGGAAATTTTATTTACTGGCCCTTGATCCTCAACAGATGAAGTTAATATTTGTCTTTCTGATAGTCCCTTTTAAGATTCCATGTCTAACCAACTCTCCCTTAAATATATAAATATGTGTGTGTGTGTGTATATATATATATATACATATATATATATTTGCTTTTTATTTTAACACTTAGGAAAGAATCTTTTCTATTTTCAAGTTCTTGAGTGGGGAGTTGGTAGGGATGAGGGGAGACTTCATGGTTGTCCTCATGTACTGCCTACTTGGCCAAGGCAAGACATCATTCTGTCCATTTTCCAGATGAGGAAACTGGACCCACAGTCACAGAGAATACAGGTTGCAATTCAAATGCGTTGCAATTTTTGTGCCAAATCTGATTTAGTTAGTGTATTAGTTTTTTATGGCACACAAACTTAATGGCATAAAACAACACAACTTATTTTCTTACAGTTCTCTAGTTCAGAAGTCCAAAGTGGGTCTCTCTGAGATAAAATCAAGGTGTCAGCAGGAGGTCTAGAGGAGAATCCATATTCTTTCCTTTTCCAGCTTCTAGAAGTTCCTTGAATTCCTTGGTTCATGGCCCCCTTCCATCTTCAAAGTCAGCAATGAATGGCTGGTGGATTTATTACATCAAATAGTCTCTGACACTGATTCTCCTGCCTCCCTCTTTCACATGAGACCCTTGTGATTACATTGGACCCACCTGCGTAATCCAGGATAAACTCATCTTAAGAAAGTCAACCTTAATTCCATCTACCTTAATTCTCCTTTGCCATGTAATCTAACATAATCACAGGTTCCAAGCATTAGGATGTAGACATCTTTGGAGGACCATTATTCTGCTGGTAACAGCTGTGTTGAGAAAAATTCTGAGGCCTCGTCTGGACTCATCAGGAAAGATAACCAGTACCAATTAGAAATTTCCACCATGGATTCAGAAGAAAATGCCATGTATTTTCCATCCTACCATAGATGCAGGTCAAAGGAAGGAGAGTTTCAAAATGCCTACTGCTAAGTGGGGTAATCAGCCAATCCATGTATGCGCTCAGCTCTGGCTGGAGGGGCCATTATAAGGGGAGTGCTTCAATGATCTGCCTGGTAGTCCTTCTCTTCTATTGACTGGAGCTACTTGTCCCTCACTGACAGCATGAGCCCCATCCCAGGCTCTAGGAACAATACCATCCTTTGTGACCTCCTAGCCTGATCTCCCAAATGTCTACTCAGCACCAGGTCCAGTGCTAAGTATTGGAGACACCAAGATAGGTCCAACACTTTCTCTGTGCGTGAGAGGCTCACTCTCTTGACAGGGAGACAGGCAAACAACTGGCCACACAAGGTGAAATGACATTACTTACCAGGCCCTCACCTGTCCTGTGTTGTCCCACCTTTATGCCTTGGCTCACACTGCCTAAAAACCCTTCTCCCTTCTGCTAGCCCCAATCCTACTCATTCTTCAGATGCCACTTCCTCTTTGATCCTCTCCAGCTGGAAGAAAATCTACTCTTTCTAGGCTCCCATTATACTTTCGTTTTGTTTTTAATATATCTGAACCCACTGATGCTCACAAACTCCACAAAACTGTGTGCGCTAAAATCCAACAGACTTAGATCTGAAACTTTGGAATTCCCTGACAAATTGGGGTGGGTCTGAAACTGGGGGGAGGGTGACCTAGAGATTTAAGGATGGTAACATTTATATCCCCCACAGTGCTTGCATAAAATAGGTGCAATGACTGATAATAAATATTAAACCGAATTTTGGGACACTGAGTACTTTTGCAAAATCACCAAATGCTTGTATTTAGGGCCATTTTCTGGAACTTTCGTCAATGAGTAGGCATGTCATGAGAATGGCAGTGGCTGAGATTCAGGAGGACAAGGTTCTGGTTCTCAGCCTGGTTCTGTCAAGAAAGGGCTTTTGGACACCACACAACTCTTTCAAACCATCATCTTCACCATAAAACACGGTAGAGTCACCTTCTTAAGTACTGTCATAAGATAAAAATTATATTTTTTTATATATGGCTGGAAAATGGCTGACGAAGGCATGATGTTGGAGCCTGACACATTGCACACCATCTCTCACTAAGACAAGCACTGCCAATTTTTCCCCCGGTATTGGAAAGGATTGTTGTTGATTCAAGGAACACCAGATGAAATGGCTGGCTTGCATTCAGGAGCCATTTGAAACAAAAAAATGCACCTTCCCTTTAAACACTAAAACCACATTCAGTGAGGTGAGATGCTTCTGTTCCAAGAAGTACATGGTCCTGAGGCAACAGTGCCAGATGCACATCTATTTTCGCAGCTGCTGTTTCTCTACCTAGGAAGAGAAGAAAACTATACCTCCTCCTCCCTACCTACCTCAAAAGGATTCTGTGAGGATAAATGTGAATACGTGTTACAATAACCTTAAAAAACATTCAAGTGAGCAAAACGATGGGAACAACCTAGATGCCCATCAA
>NW_004443943.1:2108458-2117449 GCF_000243295.1 Trichechus manatus latirostris
TTGCTCCAAGGCTTGTGTTTGGGATCCTATATGCCATTTCTGGAATTCCTTTTTCAAGGACCCAGACTAAGCAGAATCAAGATCCTGGGATTTGTTTTCTAATGCACAAAAATAATTGAGAATATCATAGCTATTTCTAAAAAATATTATCACTTGGTAAACCCATTAACCCTAACAGAAGTAAGCTTAAGAGCAGTCCAAGATCATCTTCTCAATAGTTCCAACAGCTCCTGAACAAATGGAGTTCCCTACATTTTCCTGATTCCATGGGACTTAAAAGACTGATGGCTGTGTACTTCTACCAGCGATGCACTTGTGTGAGGCTCCCTGGGCCTCACAATGACTAGGATATATAGCACACATAAGTTGGAATATATACTATGAAATTGCTCATAGTCTTTTTTCGGAGTTGACAAGTTTAAATACACAGTGTAGGAAAATTACTCATGGCTGTGGAGGAACATGGGCAAAAACTGCCAAATGGGCTTTTAATGAGGACTTCACAGTGCGAGCATATGCAAAAAGAACTTATAGATACAGGCGTTATGACAAACAAAAATGATCACGCTAAGTTTTCAAAGAAGCTTACAGGTGTACCAGATCATGGTGATTATATGCAAAATGAACAGTGTATTCAAGAAGGACCATTTGGTTCTTGGACCAACATACCTGACTCCCCATAAACACTTCAACTAGAAAAAACAGGCAACACATTAGTCAGAAATATAGCTTTATTATTAGAATATTTCATAGTCTAAAAACTTGTTTAAATTCTGGGAACAGAATGTCCAACTTTTGTACAACTGACTGGCCCTGCAGAATACTGGAAAACAGACTCTAAGCAATCTGAACTTTGCCATTAAGAATCTGTAACCTAGCTTTGGGGGAGAAGGGCAAAGGAAGTTCAAACGAAGATTTCTTCCCTATAAAACAAATAATAAAATTAGATCCATTCTTCAGTTTAACTTTCAACTTGTTTTCCCAGAAACTTTGGTGATTTCTTCAAAAAAGCAACTTCCTTAACTCTAAAGTCTACCACCCTTGTGGACAAAGAAAAACATTTAGAAATAAGACACACAGTGGGACATGGCACCTGGCTCGGGTCACGGCCATGTATGTGGAGTATCCCGTAGAGTGAGCCAGCTCCTGTATTTCAGTTCTAAATCCATGTCTTTAAAGAAGCACAACATACATGACATGTTTCCTTTTATGTGGATCAGAATTTAGTTGCAGCATTAAATTTTTTTAAATATAATAAATAAATCTCAAAAAAATCATTTGTCTTGTGTAATATGTATAGAGTAGATATGACATGACGGTGCTTTCTGGAGGTCACTGGGTACCACTGTAGAAGAGGCCTGTCTTGCCCTCCAGGCATGTTTTTTAAAAAATTTGAAAATGTTTAAGTAAGATTAAATAAAACAAACGAACAAAAAATCTGGCTATACCATCTTCAAAACCAAGTTGTTGTCATTGCACACACGTTACAGGACAAAGAGCATGCAATACAACTAACAGAGTGTTTTTTGTTTTTCTCATGTGTGAAGGACTAAAGTGTGATCATGGTATAAACATCAATAATAAATCGTCTCTGGAGTAGGATAATTCTCCAAATAAATAGCTTTTACATTCGAATTTTTACCATGTTAGCCTCAACAGTGATATTAACAGCAATGCTTTTTCCCCTCTTGATAGCTGCCTATATATCACGTGAATGTTCCACCCCCATCAGCCAAAAGTCAAAGAAAAGATTCAAGAAATCAACATTGTCACTAGGAGAGGTTCCCAAAGTGTTTGTATAAGTTACACCTTCTGATTTACTGACATTTTAATTAACTGCTTTATTACCTATTTTTAATACACTGCTAGTCTGATGCTTATTGCAATAATCATAATTCTACTAATGTTAATTAGGTTAGTGTTAATATTTAAAATGAGAATGCAATTTACATGAACTAACATATATAGTTTAAAATCCACCCACCACAAACACACACCTTTTTCATGAGTATTTAAAAACAAATTACTAATATACCTGACATATATGTATTTTATGTATGTTACATACATATATGTATGCATATATTTGTGGACAAAATTATTCTTGTTTCCAGAAGGATGTCAGCACTTGTAAACTGTGCATGAGACCTGATGATACTGCTAATTAAAAAAAAAAAAAGGAACATGGAAATTCATTCTGGAAGAAAATCTTACTTCAGGAGGTTCCTAACAATGCTTTGTGGAAACAAAAGCCATTTTAAGAGAGGGAGGGGAGGACAGCCTCAGATTCTGGATCCCACATGCACTGTTTGTTTCAGAAATTACTTTAGAAAGCAGTCTACAGTGAACATTTCAGGTTCTTGGTTAAAAGGTTAAGAACGTATATTTTAGTCATAAAATGGCAGCGAAGCAGCAGAAGGTGAAGCACGCTGCCTGGTGGAAAAGTTAGGCCAGCGAAGAGAAGGTCATGCCCACAGCTCAGAGAGAGAGGCCGCCAACAGCGCGAGGGGAGCCAGGCTGTGAGAAGGGCTGGGCAGCATCTGCAGGGCTTCCAGAAGGGCTCCCAGTGTACTGAATGTGCGGTTCGCTGGCATTCCAACCACTCCGACGCCGCGCCAAGGAGGAGTGGGACCAGAAGGGCTGTACTGCCTTCCCCAAGCATGGCAACAGAAGCAGTGTGTAAGATGCAGGCTGGCACTACGGTCTGAGGGTACAGAATTCTCAGCCAAAGGAAAAAGCAGAGATGGACTGAAGTCTGAAAAAACATGCATCTTAGGGAAACAAAAATCCTACATCAAATAAACTGAAAAATGGGCCTTTGAAATGAGAAAAACTGAAGTCAGCCTGGACAAGCCTCTTGAGCACTTCAAACATTGGAACGTTGATTACACCAGAATACTTGGGGGAAACAGGAATCCTGATGTGGGGGGCTTTCAAATTCACTGAGGGGAAGGTTAAAAGCAAACAAAAATATTTTCATTTTACAGCTATTGACAGAACTTTACATTCCCATTTCTCGCTTCACAATTTAGAGAACAGTGGCCACTGATGAATTTTCTCCTGGTGCCTGATTTCTTGTGTGGCCCTGGGTCTGAGAATTAATGACCACTGCACAGAACCTCAGAAACCCTGGCGGCATAGTGGTTAAGCGCTCCGGCTGCTAACCAAAAGGTCAGCAGTTTGAATCCACCATGTGCTCCTTGGAAACCCTACGGGGCAGTTCTACTCTGTCCTATAGGATCACTATGAGTCAGAATCGACCATCCAGCAATGGATTTGGATTTCTGGATTTGCACAGAACCCCATATGCAGAAATGACTGGAGACTAGGCTAATTATTTTAGAAGTTGGAGCTTTGTTTTACGCAAACCTTGGAGTAAGATTGCTTAATTTTTTTATTCTTTCTGTAATTTGCCTCTTGCTTCTAAAAGAGGTCTGTACCAAATATGCTTCACTGAAATTCTGGCTTGTTAAATTCTGGTTAATCAAAGTTCTTGTATGGATACAAGATAAACGTATTATGCCCTGTTGCTTTTCCAATATGTCTTACTATGGGATGTGTCCAAAAGGACATTATTATTGGCCCCTGGAACAACATTCCCCAAAGCCCAGCAATGGTGATTCAGAGCCACCCACCCTTTTAGATGATGTTCACAATTGCTGTTGGTTTTTTTTTAGCCATTTTGGGCCTGATGTTGCCTTTCCGGCTAAAACCCAGGGGCTCCCCTTTCTTCGGTGGTCTGCAGAGTTCTCTTGAGGACTCAGCTTGTTCATGGATGGACTTGGCAGGCTGCATGCTGGCTCTGTCATCCTTGGCTTTTTTCAGGTAGTTTCTTCCCTTTGGGTGGAAATGGATCTTGAGATCAGAGTGGTTACACACAGAATGTGCGTGCCCTCGGCTTCTACAGATGGTTGGGAGGTGGGGAGGTGAACAGAAAGAAAGATTTCTTTAAAACCATAGAAGAACAGTAACTGCTCATGGCACAATCACTCCTGCATGTTACAGTGGTGATAACGCTAGCAGTTAAACAAATAATATATATTGGAATTTTTCTTCCAAAACTTCCAGAGGCCTTCATGAAATGATCTCATGATACTAAATTCCCAAGGAGATAGTACGAGTTCTGTTTTACCGGTAAAGAAACCGAGGCCCAGAAATTTTAAAAGACTGCCCAGAATAATACATGCAGTTCAACTATGGAGAAGATGGGACCAGAACTCCTATCTCCTGACCCTTTAAATGAGTAGCAGGGGACTCAAACAAACCCACAGTATGATATTATAGGGTTTATGATTTATGACAGAAATATTCGTATATCTCTATCAAATGTAGTAAGCATACTACATTAATAGTACTATAGAGCTATTATGACCACTCTAGAGAGTTCCTGGGTGGTACAAACAGTTAAGTGTGTTAAGTGCTCGGCTACTAGCCGACAGGTTGGCGGTTCAAACCCACCCAGAGGTTCCTTGGAAGACAGGCCTGGAGATCTGCTTCCAAAAGGTCACAGCCCTGAAACCCCGATGGAGAAGCTCTACTCTGCTTACTTGGAGTCACCCTGAGTCGAATCAAGTCGACGGCAACTAACAAGAAAATCTGAATAAAAGAGTTATACTAAATACTATAAAAATACTCTTATAATACTATCATAATGCCATATACTAATAGAGTATTAGTAGAATTAAAAGTCATGTCAACATTTTACAAATTAAGTATGCATGCAGGTAAATTTTAACCTGAGCTTCTCAAATGCATTTATATTATATTATGTAAAATGCAATATGAAAACATATTATACTAGCATTATTAAATGGCCCAAGTATAAACAGGAATACCTACAGGCATTTGGGTTTCCTATTTGAGGAGATATCCGTAAGCTGAAGGAAAACAAATAAGAAAAAAAAAATCACATCACGAGAAGGCTGGATTCAGTTTTGAAGATCTTTTTTTGCTTATGTTTTTAAGAAATTGTATTTGCATTAAGGAAGTCAGTGAGTGGTATCTGTGGCATTACCCATGGTGCCATCCCATCACACATCGGGGGACAAGAACATCTCTGCCCAGCCTCTGCTTACTCAGGGAGGCTCTGTGTATACATGCTCTGCGTTTCCCGAAAAGCCAACGTCAGCAGATCTCAACAACTGCAGAAAGTCAAACAGCTTCCCAACAGAGTAACATTTGAAGAAACATATTTGTACAAACTGGAATGATGTGCCTTTATTTCCTGATGGATTCAGACTGCATTTGTAGCTAATTCACTACAGCTGTGGCTGGTCAGAGTGTATCAACTAAGAGGAAAATTGGCATAAAATGTTTATTGCCCAGAATACACCATTTCTACAATGACAGCGTATGAAGACCAACTCCACAACTGTCCCTGAGGCCATCTATCATTGCGATTATTTTCCACCCCTAATAGATCATGCAATGGAATACCTGCATGCACTTTTGTGGCTGGGCTCAGAATGACTTCATTTGCAGCATAAATTGATAATTATCGTTTTGTGATCCAGCTGTCACCACCCAGTTTATGGGCAAAGTCCAGGGTATCCCCAGCCTTCAGTTTCTGCTCTCCCACATGTAGCCTTCACTAAAAGAAGTGGTGTCACGTTAGTTGGAAGAGAGACGGAAGAAGTGGATGACAAAGGAAACGTGCAGAAAGAGCCACTTTGGTGTTCGGGCCCAGTTTGGCCAAGACATGTATCCCCACTATACTAAAATAGTCTAGAAAACCAAGCTCAGCCTCACAGGCTCACTGCCCCAGTTCCTGTCTGCAGCTTGAGCTCTAGTCAACAGCACAACAGAAAGAAGGTTTCTTAAACAGATTTCCGAGGACCCCCAAGAAGGCAAGATGGGATTCTTGCTTTTTGCCTTTTTATACAATCTGAAGTCGACATTATTTTTGACCTTGCTCATGCGGGCTGGGTTTGGCATGAGATTAGCAAATTGTGAACAGAAAAAAGCAGCATTCTGGCATGGGGGTGCTGAGGTTACACAATGTACAATGAAGGTAGGACAGCTGGTGTCTTCTGGAGGACCGGTGGGCAACAGCAATTCCCTCTTTCATGCTCCTGAGCTGGGCTTTTTGAACGGACTTTAGTGGATATATAAAGTGTAAAAATGTACAGGGTTTTTCCTTTTTTTATTATTGAGGTATAACAAAGTGCTCACTTCACTGTATTCATGGTAAGTATACAGTTTGATGAGCTGTTGCATGTATTTACATAATACCCTTTGTAATTTGATGCAAAATTAAGTGTGTGTGGTGGGGCGGCGGGGGGGCAAAAGTGTCATCAAATGCTCAAAGGAGTCCTGACTCCAAAAAAGCTTAAGAAACACAAACTTAGGGCCTATGAGTATCAATAAGGGACTATGCTGGGACCTCAGGAAATTTGAGCAATTTACTATGTCTTACAGGAAGAGAAATGCATGAATAAAGATGGGTTAAGACGGCCATGAACCTCACATATACACATTATATAGGCACCATAAATTCTGCATGTCTGAACGTCACACACTGGGTTAAGCCCATACCATATACAGCCCCAATTAACCCTCAAAACAATCCTATGAGTTAAGCATTATTATCTCCACTTTACAGATACAGAAACTGAGTCAGAAAAGTTTAATAACTGCCTTGAAGCCTCAATGCTCTACCAGTGTCAAGGCTGGGCTTGCAACCCAAGTTAGCAGACTCCAAGCCTGAACATGCCTTCACTCTGTACTGGGTAAAAAGTATGTGTTTGTTATACAAGGACAAGAAAGTGTGTGCACAGTAAGTGGAACTGACAACTGGTTTAGAAGTTCTCCAATAAACCAATAAACTATGAGGTCTGGAAGTGGAGCCAGTGTCTGTCATGACAGCCAGCACAGGATTTCATGTCTTCCTTAGCTACACAAGTAGCCATCACTTCTCCTGGCCACCCCCCGCCCCCAGCCTTGCCTTTCACAGAGGGAAAAGCTCATCCCCACTTAACCCGTCTACCCACCTCCGCTTCTCCTAGTACAGCTACTTTTCTTCTCGTCTAGAGAGAAAAGGGCGTTAAGATGAGGATCAAGAGATCCCTTGATCAGGGCTCCCGGTTGGAAAAGGATAAATGATCTTATACTGAGAACCAACCTGAGTACTTCTGAAGCACAAACATGGCATTTTAGGTTATTACAGGCTTGGAACTGCACACCTAGCCCTCCTCCAACATCTGCTTTTTGGAAATAACAGCAATGTACACCCAGTTGTTCAGACCAAAACCTTGGGTTCATTCTTAATTCCTCTCCTTCCCTCTCCCACCAGATCTAATCCTTCAGCAAGGCCAATTGGTCTTGTCAGTTCTACCCACAGAATAGATCCAATACCCATCACTTCTCTCCACTTCCACCTTATCCAAGCTGCCAACCTCTTATCTGCCATATGACAATAGCCTTCTAAATGGTCTCTCATTCTTGTGCTTCTCTAGTCAATTCCCCCACAGAGCAGCCAGAGTGATCTTGCTAAATCATAGATCACCTCCTGGTTAAAACCTTCCAATGGCTTCCCCGTGCACTTTGGAATAGATCTAAACTCCTTACGTGACCTGTAAGGCCTGGCATGATCTAGATCTTTCCCAGCTCTCTGACTTCATTTAAGACCACTCACACACACCAAGCTTGTCCCCTCCTAACACACTTGCTATTCCTTTGCCTAGAATGATCCACTTCAAAAGTTTCACAGGTCTGCCTTCTTCTGGTCATTCAGGTCACAAGTGAAATGTTAACTCCTGAACAAAACTTTTCCTGGCCACAAAGGGCTCTGGTGATACAGTGATTATGCGTTTGGCTGCTAACCAAAAGGATGGCAGTTCGAATCCACCAGCTGCTCCTCAGAAACCCTACAGGGCAGTTCTACTTGGTCTGACAGGATTGCTATGAGTCAGAATCAACTTGAAGGCAACAGGTTTGGTTTTGTTTTGTTTTAGGGTCACTATAAGGAACATCGGTTAAGCACGCAGCTGCTAACCCAAAAAGTTGGCCACTGGAACCCGCGCAGCAGCTCTGTGGGAGAAAGACCTGGTGATCTGCTCTTGTAAAGATTACAGCCTATGAAACCCTATGGGGCAGTTCTACTCTGTCACATGGGGTCACTATGAGTCAGAATCGACTTGGGGGGCAACAGGTTAACTCTAAAGTAGTCCCCTACCCTGGGAATCTCAAACACACCATCTTATTTTTTCTTCTCTTTATAGTAGTTAGCACTATTTGAAATTATCTTCTGTATTTGTTTACTTATTTATTGTATTCTCCTCCTTACTGGAGTGTAAGGTCTGTGAGAGCTGGGACCTCATCTCTCTTGTTCACAGATGTTTCCTCAGCACACAATAAGCGCTATGCCCCCAATAAATATGAGTTAAACGAATTACTGGTAGTCCTAACCTAGCAACCTGCAGGAAATAAATGTTAACGCTTAAAATAAGATTACCCAAGCTGTTTCATGACCTTCCATTCGAGCAGTTCTGTGAGAGATTGTGGCAGATGGGATATTAGGTCACTTTGTGCCTAATTCGACAGCATTTTTCAGAGCATATGGATAAAATATCTAAGTAAGCATATTACATTTTTAGAAATCAGCCAGGTGAAAATGAGCATAAATGCTCAAGGGGATGAAGGGAAAGACACAGATGCCAAAACATTATTTCAGAAAAGGCACTAAATATGAAGGGAAGGAATTTTTTTCTAGAGCACAGAAGAATCTTAAAGCTAGAAAGCACCTTAGAAAGAAGCAACTTAGAAGTCAATCTAGAAATTTCACTGGAGGTGCTAATGAGAAAAAGAACGAAGAGGAAAGAGGAAGTGAACCGGGGTGGATGAAAGAAGGGATATGAAGAAGATGATTGTCATGGGTTGAACTGTGTCCTCCAAAAATATCTGTCAACTTGGCTAGGTCATGATTCCCAGCATTGTATGACTGTCTACCATTTTATCATCTGATGTGATTTCCCTATGTGTTGTAAACTCTAT
>NW_004443943.1:2118280-2120166 GCF_000243295.1 Trichechus manatus latirostris
TCCTAGGGTCCACAGTCTTCTGTGGTACAAAGTAGAGTTTAGAGAACTACACATGAAAACAATTAGTGTGCCATATAGATGAAACTGCTTTGAACAGAGTTATGGAAACCTCACAGATACAGCAAATTTACTCCCTTTCAGCCTATTTTTGTCCCTGACTGGAAAGTTCTGGGATTTACATGACTAGGCTGCTCTAAGGCTGAGTGCACATTGTTACAGTAAGCTCCATGTTAAAATTTCTTCATTTCTTTTCTTCCTCCCCCCTCCTTTCCACTGTCTCCCTCCTTTCTGCCTGTCTCCTTCTCCTGTCTTCCTTCTCTTATCTACCTGCCTTTCATTTCACTTCTTCCTTTCATTTCTTTCCAATACCTCATTTTGTTACATAATCATGTTTCCTTTTAATCTTAGCCTCCAGAAAGCACAACTAAATTTTGTCATCAAACCAGCAGCAATTTTATTAACCTTTTGCTTAGCATAACATTTATTAATCTTTTGCTTAGCATAAATAACCTTTTCCTATTTTTCTTTGCCTTAGGGTATAGTCTATTGGGGGGGAGGGGGAGGGGGAGGAAAAAGAAATAACCATTGTAAAATCTTTTGGGAAGGAAGTAAGCATACGTAAAGATCAATAAATAATGGAAATGTTATAAACAAACTACTCTGGGGCTCCTAAAGTCTTGCCTTTGGCTTTGTTGTTTATACTGCCAAAGAAATTGTATAGACAGCAAATAGGACTACCCACCGGTCTCACCTAGAACATGGTCATCTGTATCCATTCTTCCCAAGGATGGGCTAATAAACATCTGTAAGGGATGTCTTGAAGTCTTTATTTGTTTACTTATATATTGTGTCCCCTTCCTCACTGGATTGTAAGGACCATGAGACCATGGACCTCATCTATCTTGTTGACAGTTGTTTCCTCAGCACCCAATAAGTGCTATGCCCCCCAATAAATATGCGTTAAATAAATTACCAGTAATCTTTAAGGAGACTAGGGAATCTTAAATAAGCCATTTATGGAAGTTTGGAGCTTCATCCATATCCAGAGTTCTCAATTCAATTCTAGGGGGTTCTTAAGTCCCTGAAACTATATATAAAATTGTATGCAAAAATCTATTCTAGAACTATCATCTGTGAATTTCTCCAAATCTAAGACTCTATAAAGAACGTTTAACCTATAGAAGCCACTGAATGGCTTTTACTTTCCTATTAAGGAAAATAAAAGAAGTATATGTGGCTGGATCTTGCTTTACTGAGAAGAATCAAAGCTTTCCTAAGATTGTCTTAAAGTGCTCCATGATCCAAAAAAATATAATGACTTCTGACCTACTTGAACACCAAGACTGGGAGAGATTATTTCTTTGGATACTTTTACCTCCACTGTTATACAAATATAAAAATATGTTTACCAATTCAGCTTGGCCTGGGCTAGGAAGCTAATAAAGAAGTGGAGATGGTGCAGCCAGAATTTTGTGTACTTCCAAGTGCCCTGGATGCACCAGTATCACTTCCATAACATAAGCATGGCCCAAGCAGTGCTTTGAAATGGTGTCTACAGATTCCCTGCAAATCACCACCCAGCTCCATCAGCGCTGTCATCGGTTCAGTCTCACCGTACACAGGGACCTCACACTTGGTGGCTGGACTGTGTGACTCACCACATGCTCAGTGATGTCACGGCAGAGGCCGGCGGCCTGCTGGCTCTGATAATACTCCAACTGCTTTTCCGCCAGTTCTACCCGCTGCAACAGATTCTCGATGAAGTCCTGGAGTCGAGCTTTCCCTTGAACCTCCTTCTCAGCTGCTGCTTCCAGGAAATGGTTGAATGTAACAACTTCTCTGCAAGGCAAAAATATCAGAACAAAAAAAAAGGAAGAAATGAGATA
>NW_004443943.1:2121178-2123010 GCF_000243295.1 Trichechus manatus latirostris
CCCTAACAAGTTGAGCAAAATACTTCAAACAACACTCTTTTATCTACAAAATTCTATGTGGATTCACAACTCCAGAAATTTTTTAATGACTTTGTTACCATTTTATATTTTCATTTTTTTAATGAAAATAGTATTTTTTTCAGATTTATAAATAAGTTCTTTTTAAAGAATTCAATCACCACATTAAAAATATAAAGAAGAAAGGAAATATCACCTGAAACCCTATTATCCTGAGACTATCACCATTAATATTTTGGTAGGCATCATCATGAGCATCTCTTTATGAACACCCCCCCCCCCCGACACACACATCGTTTTTCTGCTTTTCATTACCTTATCTCCTGCCCAATTCCCTTCCCTCCCTTTTTCTCAGGCCAAGGACCAGGTAATCAGCACTATCAATAGGTATGTACTATCACAGTTATCTTAATCCTATTTTCTACATTAATAAGAAAACACAGAGGTCCTTTTAGCCATCCCCTTTATATGTTCTGCTGCCCTCTTTCAGGCTAATGAATTCTGTAATTTTACCACTCATTAGAGATTAGTATTTCTTTTCATGTGTCTTCAAAATCTCTCTCAACCTTCAAAGAGTATCCCCTCATTTGTCCGGCCATGTTCAACTTATGCAAAGCCAAGATTCTAAAGACTGTGATCATTGCACCCTTTGCTTCTTTCTTTTTAAATTAATGAATCCTGATTTTTAAATCTAATCTTAAACGTAGTTCTTCTAGACGGCCTATTAAGTTCATTGCCTTCTCTATTCCTTCTCAACCACCACTAGATTTTCTTTTTTACTTTTTTATTATTGTACTTTAGATGAAGGTTTACAGAGCAAATCAGTTTCTCATTAAACAATTAATACACATATTGTTTTGTGACACTGGTTGCCAACCCCACAACATGTCAACACTGTCTCCTTCTCCACCTTGGATTCCCCCATTACCATCTTTCCTGTCCCCTCCTGCATTCTTGTCCTTGTCCCTGGGCTGGTGTGCCCATTTAGTCTCGTTTTGTTTTATGGGTAGCGACCCTACAGAACAGAGTAGAACTGCCCCATAGGGTTTCCAAGGAGTAGCTGGTGGATTCGAATGGCCAACCTTTTGGTTAGCAGCCAAGCTCTTGTAGAACTGCCCCATAGGGTTTCCAAGGAGCAGCTGGTGGATTCGAACGGCCAACCTTTTGGTTAGCAGCCAAGCTCTTAACTACTGAGCTACCAGGGTGCCGAAAAGAGTACTTTTTAAAAAGAGTTTCTTTCATCATCATGTTTCAAGTTTATTTCCAGATGTTTTCATACAAGCACTTAATAGAAGATGTACATTTTCTAAGCACACTAGCTGTTCAGGCCATGAACACAAGCCAATTTTCAAGCTCTATGTCATTTAGCTTTGGCCTGCCTCCTGAGTGAGCCCCAAGCTTAACTAGCAGCAAAACAGTGGAGGGTCCATCCAGGTGCTACACCCAGCCCCTTCATGGTTCCCAGTTATGGTTTAGATCCTTTTGATGGAGTATTTTCACAGCTCAAAAGCACCACAGAAAACATAGCCTGGGAAAACAGCTACTACTTCACCTTTCCAACATTAAAGCTTCAATTCATCTGGCGTCAAGCCCATGGTAGAGATATCTTGGATGATATTTAGGATGACTGAATCATGTAACAGTCTCCAAATTGTACTTACAGGGAAAACAACCAAAACCCCTCACCCTAAAAAAAAACTGAGAGAAAGAGAGCGAGGCCTGGTTTGTTTGTTTGTTTGTTTTTTAACTCACATTTGTTTATAATATTTACCATATGTTTTTATCTTATTACAAAAGTAGTTAACATTTATTAC
>NW_004443943.1:2123649-2127423 GCF_000243295.1 Trichechus manatus latirostris
AAAAAAAAGACAGTTGAAACAGTCCTGATGGTTTAGTGTGATTTTGTTTTAAAGGAGAAGATACACAAGTGCTAGAGAAGTCCCCATTCTGAGACTGTCATATGGTATCCTTGTTAGATGAAAATAATATAAAAACCAGGTGACTAATTGTGGAATTAGGAGGTATGTGACTTCAGATCCCTCTTTCACATCTTATTCAACGTGGATAATCAATATCCAGAAATACCTCTTATTTCTCCCCAAGGAGTCTTGGAAATTATCTGAATGGAAAGGAAAGAGGTTTAACCACATTGCATTTGTACCCCATCTTTAATAACTATATTCCAACCAGTAAAATATCCATTTCAAGTACAAGATTGACCAACAGATTTCAAGAGAAAAATATGAGAGAACAAAATGTTCACTGATATGCTTTCAGATTCCACACTGCAACTAACCTTCAAGAAATTACCATTTGTTGAATTTTGGTGCAGTATCAAATAAGAATACCCATGATTACCTGAAATGGCTATTCAAATGCCCTTCCATTTTCCTACTACATATCTCTGGGAGGCTGGATTTTCTTCATATATTTCAACCAAAAAAATTAATTTGCAACAGACTGAACGCAGAAGAGCTAGTAAGATCCAGGTGGCCTCGGAAGAAAGGCCTCGCAATAAACTTCCAAAAAATCAGTCATTGAAAACCCTATGGAGCACAGTTCTACTCTGACATACATGGGATGGCCATGAGTTAGAAGCAACTAAACAGCAACGGCTTTGCCTCTATTAAGCCAGACATCAAAAAGATTTGTAAAACTATAAAATACCACCACTCCTTTCACTAAATTGTTTTTGAGAAAATAGTTATTTTTTCATAAAAAACATGCTATTTATATTAACATGTAATTGGTTTATTATTGCTAATTTTAAACAAACTCATAAATTTTCGTAAATTTCTAAGTTTTAGTTTCTAATACAGTAAATACTAATACGTATAACCCTCAAAAACAAAAGCTCTTTGGGGTCTTCAAATTTTTTTAGGAGTGTAAAACAGAAGCGAGACCAAAAAGTTTGAGAACTGACCTCATCTACCCTCAGACCAGAAGAACTAGATGGAGCCTGGCTACCACTACTGAGTATTCTGACCAGGAAGACAATAGACGAATCCTGATAGAATGGGAGCAATATGTGGAAGAGAACCCAAATTCTTAAGAAGTCCAAACTTACTAGACCAGTTGAGACTAGAGGATTCCCCAAGACTATCGCCCTGAGATACTCTTTAAACCAATACTATTCCGTGAGAACATCTTTTAGCTGGCTAAATAACAGATTAGCTCATAAAATAAACAACATCGCCCGTGAGTACTGTGCTCCTTTAAAAAAATCATCTATATGAGACCAAACGGTCAACATTTACTCTAAAGCAAAGACAAGAAGGTAAGGGGGCAGGGAAACTAGATTACTGGAAATGGAACAACCAGAATGGAAACAATGAGAAAGTTTGACATGCTGCGTAAAACGTAACCAATGTCACGGAACAAACTGTGTAGAAATTGTTAAATGAGAACCTAAGTTGCTGTGTAAACTTTCACCAAAAACACAATAAAATATTACTAAGGAAAAAAAAAGTTTGAGACTGCTGCTATAATGTGTACCAGAGGGATCCTGAACCTTCAGGACTCAGGATAAATAACGTGGGCTAGAATTCCAGTAAAAGGCACCACAATCCACTCATGTATTGATTCCATTATTCACTAATTCAACAAACATTTATTGAATGCTACCAGGACTCGGGGTATTGGTGGGGGCATTGGTGGCTCAGTGGTAAAATTCTCACTTTCAGTGGGGTAGACCCAGGTTCGATTCCCAATCAATGCACCTCATGAGCAGCCACCACCCATCTGTCAGTGGAGACTTGTTTGTTGCTATGATGCTGAACAGGTTTCAGTGGAGCTTCTACACTAAGACAGACTAGAAAGGCATGGTGATCTACTTCTACAATGGTCTGGATTATGAAGGTCCAAACCACAACCGATTATGAGGATGGCACAGGACTAGGCAGCATTTTGTTCCACTGTGCACAGGATCACCATGAGCTGGGAGCTGACGTGACTATAGCTAACACCACCATCACCACCAGGTCTTGGGCTTGGTGACACGGGGCTCACTGATAAATCCATGGGTATCCTCATGAAGCTTACTGTTTGGCCTGGGCATCAGCCAACTTTTGCTGTAAAGGACCAAACAGTAAATAAGCTATGTGGGCCATGTGATCTCTGTCGCAATTACTCAACGTGGCCATTGTAGCATGAAAGCAGCCATAGACAATATGTAAATGAATGAGCATTGCTGTGTAACAATAAAACTTTATTTATGGACACTGAAATTTGAATTTCATATAATTTTCACATCACAAATTATTTTTCTTTTGAATTTTTTCCAACCATTTAAAAATATAAAAGCTGTACATGAACAAGCAGTAGGTTCGATCCGTCCTCTGGGCAAAAGTGTGCTGACCCCGGTGTAGCGGGAGAAGCAGACATTACAGAAACAAATATGTAATTACAAAACTGAGCTCAACGCTACAAAGAAAAAGAATAATATGATGTTATCAGGCAGAACAGTAAAAGACTTGTGTGGTTTTATTTAGTTTTCTCAACTCTGTGAGTCAGAATAAAGTGTGAGAGCTGCAAGGTCAGACAAAAAGATAAGGGCAAACCAGAGTGAAATTCAGAGTTTGGGGAAATTATCTTCAACTGATTCTAGGTCACTTCCGGCCCCACCTTTGACTTCTTATTTGTTTAAGATATAAAACAGGTTAAATATTGTTAAATCCAAGATTTTAAACTGTACTTGAAAATATGCTTATTCAAAGCAACATCTGATACTAAAGGGAAAAAATACTAGTATATTATAACAAAAGAATCTGGTCTTGAAGTTCATTATCATGCAGAATGATCTGCAGACCTGGAAATCTGTTAGCATCCCAGAAGCTTAGGGGCATTCTCAGAAATGAGAAGCCAACATAGCAGACGGCGACACCGGGTAAAAAAGGCCCTTCAGTACAATCAATGTTTTATTTAGGAAAAATATTCATTCACTCATGCACTCTTCATTTACAGAGTGGCCATAAAGCCTGAAACACAGTTTATTTTATTTTATACAGACTGAAGCCCCTCTCTGACTTTTTCTGGGGTTGGCCAAAGGCACAGGTGTATTCAGAAAAATCAAAGTCACAAATCATATGAGCAGCACAGCACAGAGGAACATATAGAGATTGATGGAAATGTGCATTAATGCATCGTGTTCACTACAATTTTGCAAACCCACTGAATGATGCATTGTTAACGAAGGACAACACATCGAACATGTCCTGTATAGTAATCATGTACCAATAAACCATTTATTATGTCTGTTCACCCATATTTCTAGCTTTCATGACCATCCTGTAGTCTCATGTTCCCTTCCTGCCACATCTCTGCACATCACTGCCCCCTACCTCAGCTCCAGTCACAATGAGATTCTTTCATTCTTCCACGAAGCCATACTCTTACTTTTGTACATGCTGTCCCCTCCACCAGGGTCACTCCCCCTGCCCTTCCCAAGCCCCTTAGTTATCCCTCTAACTTCAGGGTTCTCCATGACACCCCCAAGGGAGGGTCAGACGACCTGCTGTGTTCTCCCACAGTTCTCAGATCCTCTCCCAGCACACTGTGCAAAGGACTAGCTTTGCCATTTACCCCATTAGACTGCAAAGTCAGTGAGTTCAGGTACCTACTCTGCTTGTTCACTA
>NW_004443943.1:2128012-2136613 GCF_000243295.1 Trichechus manatus latirostris
AATCTGTGTCCCAGCCCCACATCTGGAGCCATGTCACATAAAGACTTTTGCTGGCCCTTTGCCTCATCTTTCTTTTTTGGCTTCTTTGATAAGAAGTATACATCTCTCGTTAAGAAAAAATAACCCTAAAGAGAAAGTTAAAATATCTTTATTGGTTCTAAGTGGATCAACAACACATTTTAAGCCCCTCAGGCCTGGAAAAAAAAAGGAAGGAAGGCAAGGAGGGAGACAGAGAGGGGAAGGAGGAAAGGAAGGAGAGTGGGTGAGGGGAAGGGAGGTACACAGAAAACTTTCCTGCATCTCCAAATTCACGTGCCATCCCTAAGAGAGCTTGTTTGATGTCTGGTTTATCCCACACTAGCTCGTAAGTTTGCACGGAACGTTGTGTGGAAAGAAAGGATTCCATTTGCGTTAATAATGTAGAGCAAACACATCTCTCCCTGCTCCTCTAAACTCTACCTCTAACACAATTTTTCCTTCCCTGCTTCCTAGCTATGGATCAGTCTGGGGACTGGGTTGTCCACTCACAGCTTTAGCTGACTGAAAGTGGGAAAATGATGCAATTAAATAGCAAGATGGTTTAGTTGTGCAGAACAAGTTACCAAGTCAAACTTGGCTGCTAAAGGCCAGCATTCCACAGAGAGCTTTAGATAGAAACCTAAATGGATATTTTCAGCTCAGGCTGCCCCTATTTGTCTCTTTTACCACACCCCTACTGATCTGTTTGATACAACAGCTACAACAATGGGCTCAAACATACCAATGGTCATGAAGAAGGTACAGGACCGGGCAACGGTTCATTCTGTTATACATGGGCTCGCCATGAGTTGGAGCCAACTCGATAGTAACAACAGTGATCCGTCTAATGTCTATTTTCCCTTCTAGTCTGTAGGCTCCAAGAAGGCAGGGAGTAGACTCGTCTGGTTTAGCACTGTGTAACCAGAACTAGAACAGCACCTGACACTCAACAAGCGTGCAATAAAGATTTCCCTTCTGGCTGATTCGGGGCTGCACATAGGGCAAACGATGAAAGAAGCAAGGGAAGCAGATTATATCGTAGCTCACAAGGGAGCAGGATGGAAATTAGAGATGGGATCACAAAGAGGCCCCTCACGGCAATCACAGGCTGGCAGCAGAATAGGCCCTCGCCTGACTGCGCATGAACACCCAGAGTTAAAAGCCCTTGTTGGAGGACGAGGCCAAAATCTGGGCTGGGTGTTCTGGAAGCTTAGTATCAGGACCATGTTTATGATGCTACCGTTTCCCCATTTCACAACAACTTTGATGCCAGCTGACATCTTCTTTAATCACATCTGAAAAATAAATGATGTCACCAGAGTAGGACTCTCAAAATAGCAAAGAAACCAGATTCAGCATTATATAAGACTTTATGCTTTGGGCAAATAACACATTTTCAAAAGTCTGGCTGGGAGGTAGTGAATTAATGGAAAAAAGCACTCAGCGGAGAGACAGGGAATTTGGGTTCCAGTTTCAGCTTTGCTACTAAATTGTTTTCCTTGGGTGAGTCATTCCACTGCTCTGGGCCCTGTTTTCCTCATCTGTAAAATGAGCGTATTATCTTGAGGAGATGGGGCATCTTCCAGTTCTATAAGCTACACGGTCCCCTGAAAGGCCATCTTTAACAGCATCCTCCCTACTGTCCTTCAATATCACCCTCCACTTACCACCAGTACAAATCCCACCCTTCTTCTCACTCCCTTGGTACAATTTCTCCACAGAAAAATCTGTTCTCTAACATCTGACTATCCTGAAACTGTGGCTTAGAGTTAAGAATTTGTTCAAGAATTTGCCCTGACTCTGAACATTGGTGTTCATGGGTATCTTTTATTCTATCTATGTAGAGCATAAACTCCTTTAAAAACAAAAAAAAAAACCAAGAATTTTATGGCCCCCACCTCCACCCATCTACCCACTCCTAGCACAGTGCTGGTCACATCACAGATTTTCCAACCTTACCAGAGGAAGAGTGTGTAAGCAAATTTTGGATTACTATTATTACTCTGGGAGTCCAGGTGGCATTCTAGCTAAGAGCTTGGCTATTAACTAAACGGTTGGCAGTTTGAATCCACCAGCCGCTCCTTGGAAACCCTATGGGGGCAGTTCTCTGTCCTTACAGGGTCACTATGAGTTGGAATCGACTCCACGGCAACGGGTTTGGTTTTAGTTTTATCATTACTCTGAAGTTCTCCAAACCCCAGGGCATCAACTCAGGCAGAACTCTGCTATGATCTAACGATGTCCTTTCTCGTTAAGGGATACCTGACAGCAAGGTTGGCGGGGATTGATTTACCTGATTACAGGCAGTGCTATCCATCAGCTCTGAATACTCTTGAATAAGTAAATACCTGTTTCAATAGGACTTTTAAAGTTATACTGACTTTGGAAAGATGATAAGCAACTTCTTTCTTGGATTTGCACTATATAAACATATAAATACCTCTGTACTGAACGACGAGGCTAGAAAATACTGTCAAACTCAAAACACCTCCTCTGTAACACAGTATATACAAGCCGAGGTGACTCAGCATATAGATGGCCTCAGGGCAGAATCAGCCCTGGAGTCTTTTATTTTGGTTTGAAAGAAAAGATTTTAAAGTTGTGGGAAAGATTCATAAGCAAGAAAGCCTCATGAGAATGTTAAAATACTAGATGTATGGACTTTTTTTTTTAACCAAAACTATCCTCTGTGTTTCAAAGCATCTCCAGAGTTTAAGTTAATTTCAAATGGGACCTTAATAACCTACTTTCTCTCACAAATGGGCCTTGAGGGCTCATTTGCAGGTGTTTAGCAGGAAAGTAGAGTCCCTGGGTGGCGCTAACAGTTAAAACGCTGGCCTATTAACAGAAAGGCTGGAAGTTCAAGTTTGCCCAGAGGTGCCTTGGAAGAAACGACTGGTGATCTATTTCTAAAAGTCGCAGCCTTGAAAACCCAATGGAGCACAGTTCTACTCTGCAACACATGGGGTCACCAGGAGTCAGAATCAACTGGATGGCAACTGGTTTGGCGGGGGAGACCAGCTCCCGATATGTCCGTGGCCAAATATGGGCTTCTATTTTCTGGCAAGGTCACCTCTTTGGTGGAGGCACAGCTCTAAGAGGGACCCCAAGGGAGTGGTGAGGAGGGAAGGGGTATGGCCCAGCCAAGCAGCTCAGTCAAATCAACCTGGCTATCGACAGAGTGGCAGATGGCAGCTGCCTCACTCCCCACCCCCATTCTGATGGGGGGGTGGGGCTGGTTAAACACTGAGGGTGTTGTCCACAGTCACTTTCTCAGACCAAGAGCTTCAGTGTCCTTACTGGAAACAAGACTCTTTCAGTCCCATTTTAAGTACAGAAAAAAGGATTATTTGAGGCTTGAATACAGAAATGGATGGGCTGGGTCCAAATGAAGGCTTTAAAAAAATGAAGACTTTGTTTATTTAACGTTTAAAAATTTAAATAATTTCATTCTATTTTTATTCAAAGTATTTTTTAATGCCACTGCTTTTTTCTGTTAACCCAAAAACGGTATATGAAAAATCAACTCATAATTTACCCTTAGATATACTCACAAAAATGTACACAAAGATATATGTACAAAAAAAAAAAGATATATGTACAGGGATGTTAACTGAAGTGCTATTTTTAATACTAGGAAAATGGAACAAAACTAAGTATTCAATTGCAAACTGGTTAAATAAATCATGATGCAGTCACACCACGGAATACTATGCAATAGTCAAAAAGAATGACATAATTCTGTATTTAGTGTGTGAAAGATACCTTTGATATATTACAAACTCCACACACAGGTGCCAGAGAGTATGTATCATGATTTCATTTGGGAAAAAAACAGCTCTATATATGTACATACATTACATATGATTTTATGTGCACAGGAAATGTCTGGAAAGACTCTCACAGAACTCTAGAGGATGAGGGGGACCATGTCTGTGTGTTAAAACACCTCTGATTTTTCAATTGGTCCTCAAGTGACAGCCTTGTATTAATCATAACCACTGGTTCATGACACATCAGCATTATTGGTCCATGCATAGCCCACTTTTATTTCATTAATCGGTTACCATTAATAAGAAATCACCCTTGATCTCATAAGCAAAAATGAAAATTAGATTCTTAACAATAACCTAGATCTAACCATATGGTCCTCCCATCCTTGTACTGACTCCTCGAAACCCCTGCAATCACTACCCCAAATCCCATGTTCACTATTACCTTTACAATTTATAAAACAAATAAATACACAAGATTAATTTGGCTGCCTTTTAAGCTCACTGCTCTTGAACCAAAGTATTAATTCTAGGCTTTTCTCTGCACATAGAGCAGCCCCATCTGCCATTTTCCAGTGGTGATGGGTTGGTTGTCCTAGTGGCCATAATGTGTCAAGACACTAACTTCCTACCAGCAAGCACCAGAAACCAAGAGAGAAACATTTTTCATTAAAGCTCATTTCCCTAGGAGAAAAGTAAATCAGTGGCTTATTCAAATACGTCCTAACTATGTAATTAAAAAATGTCTACTCTGAGTAGGGCCGACTTTCCCTCTAGGTAGAATATAAGCATTTAATGATAGCATGTGATGATCTCTTTAATATATAGGGTTTCCGACCCTCATATGGAATGGAGGAAGCTTTAATTACACATTTTAAGAGACAAAACGCTATAGAAGAGTGCCAGAGGGCAAAGAAAGTATGAAATTAAATCAACCTCTATAACAGACTTCAAAAATTATTCGAAAACCTACCTTCTAGGATGTTTTAGTCTATCAATTTTCATGTCCTTAGATCCCATGAATTCTGAACCTTTATTTAAAATAAAATCTAACATTCTGCGTTTGGGAAATATATGGCATTGTTACGTATGCCGTTCTAGTTTGAGATGAATCCATACTTATTGACGAGGAAATGCTTCTCCAGGTATGATGATTTTTAAAGTAATGGCTTCTATAACTTGTGAAAACCAGGGTCAACTCTTTGCAAGGGGTTAAGACTTATCACACATCACTTTGTAAAAAGTAGAAAATTCTCAAACTTAAATCATAGAAGCACAACGATATCAGAAAGTCTTTCATCTGCGTTTCCTGATGTTTGCTCCCTCTACACATAAATTATAGTTTAATGGATTCTCAGCTATTAACATCTAATTAACATGGACAGATAACCCAAAATGGCAGATAAGTCAAAATTATTTGCATTTGGAGCATCTTTTTAGACTTGAATAAGACAGTATCTCATGGAGACTGTCAATGAAGGAATGGCTCTCCCAGCATGTCCTATATGCCATCCCACTCCACTCACCTTTGCTTACCAGTCGGTGCTGGAAATGGACCCCACTACAGTCAGACTGTCCAACTCCTCTAAAAACATCTGTAGCTTACACTTTCCAAGATGAGAAGGAATGAGATGTTTTGATTTTAACGTTGCAGGGCTGCAGACCACGCACCACCACTGCCAGCTGCCACCTAGTCAACTCCAACTCATGGCAACCCCAGGTGTGTCAGAGTATAACTGTGCTCCACAGGGTTTTCAATGGCTGATGTTTTGGCAGTAGATCGCAGTCCATGCAGAGAGAGAGTAAATAATATCAAAAGCCTTATGTCTCTTGGGATTAACTATATCAGTGGGAAATGCTGCCAAGGCATCTGCAAACAACAACAACCGAACCCTGCTTAACATATACTGGTGATGTGTGTGCGGATGGGGGTGGGGGGAGGAATGCCTAAAGCAGCAGGGTTACCATCGCAGCAGGGTTACCATCCTGTTTCAGTGCCACTTACTCGTCTTTCCTAAGAAGCTCCTCCTCAGATTCTGTCAGACGTTGCCTCAGGGCAACAATCATCTCCACCGCCACATCCACCTGTCTATTCAGGGCCCGCTCTCGCCTCTGAACTTCCTGCTTTTTCTGCGTCAGCTGCACAAAAGCTGCCTGAACTTCCAACAGTTCAGCAGTTTTCTGGGCCAACTCTTTGGTGAGTTTATCGATTCGCTTCTCGATGGTCCTATCCACGGCCTCGACCATCCGATTGAATTTTTCTCTGACATGTGCCTCAAAAGCAGCTTTGGTGTCGGAGGTGGGAAGCCCAGGACTCGATCGTGGTCCATCCAGTGAGTCTGCACGCAGGTCCATCGCAGTGAAGGTCTGCACATAGGACACAGGCCTCTCTGCTACCACCTCAAATGGCTTCCTGTCCTTTGAGTGTTCATGCGAAATGCTATACAGGTTCACATAGCTCGGTTTCTGCTTTACCACATTGCCACTGCTCTGCAACTTTCCCTGTTTCAGGGGTTCTGAGGAAGTGACTAGGTCTGTGTCTCTGAGGGAAGTAAAGAGGCTGCATTTTGTCAAGAGGGTTCTTTCCTCGTAGCTGTGACTGAATTCCAGATGGGCCCTCAAGGACGACAGGCTTCTAAATCTGGTATGGTCTCCACACCTCGGGCAGCGGAATGGCAGGCACACAGCAACATTCTCGAAGGACTCCTGCCAGGGGTATCTGTTTTCCTCAAAAGCCTTCTGTTGCATTACTCAAAAGTCCTGGGCGAGGGGAAAAAGAGACAAAAATCATGTTGTTTATATGTCTGTTCAAAAAATTCTACTGAAATGACTGTTGCTGCTTATTTCCATGAGGGCAGAGGCTTTTGGGTTTCAAATCACTTCTGCATATATGTTAAAATGAAAACCTACAGCCTCCATGGGCCAAATCCAGCCACATCCATTCGTTTCTGTATTGTCTGCTGCCAGATGTGAGTAGTTGAGACAGGGACTCCATGGCGTACAAAGTCAAAAATATTATTACCTGACTTCCACAGAAAAAGTTTTCCAACCCCTGTCGAGGATAAGAAAGGTAGGTTACCTTCACTCCTCACAGATGAGAAAAATTGGAGCCTGGAGGTAAAATCATTAATCCAAGGTGAGATGGAAAGCAGCAGATACAGATGTGGAAATGAAGTTACCAGCCCTCTGGAATTCAGCACAGTAAATGTAAAACTGTGTCCTATTTTACTGATACAATCCTAATAAATACAAATACCAAAAAATGAGGAAAACTCACATGAATTGGCAAAACAGGTCATAAGAGAGCAAACTCAGCAATCTTTCTTTCCTCGAGTATAAGCTAGGCACAGTGACATTAAGCATACTGGAAAATTTTCAATCTGAGATATTTTTACCTTTCATTTTGTCTCTTAATTATTCTGTGATAACATACGTCGATGTATCATCATACCAATAATGCCCCCCACCGCTGGTGCAGTGGTTAACAGCTAAGGCTGCTAACCAAAAGGTCGGCAGTTCAAATCCACCAGCCGCTCCTTGGAAATCCTATGGGGCAGTTCTACTCTGTTCTGTAGGGTCACTAGGAGTTGGAATCGACCCGGCAACGGGTTATACTCCAGTTTTACTGAAATTTGGGGACCCAGTGTATCAAATATTAATGTATAAGTGAGGCAATGGCCATGGCCAAGATTTAATTATAATAGAGAGTTCTGGATGAGTTTGTCTTGTCTTCCGATCCTGTTTTAACAGGACAACCTCTACAGACAGCCACTGTTTGAACCAAGTACGTATCAGTAAAACTCTTTCAATAACAGGAAGTTCTTGACTCCTTGTAGGAATTTATTATTTCAGCCCTAGCAACAGATGACTACCAGCAACCCAATTCTGCAAGCTGTGCAGGTCTAGTCCCTCCAAGAATGGTTTCTACTTAAACATAACAAGCATTTGGCCTCCAAAAGAGCTGGGAGTCTCAGGCTGGAAGTCCTGTCACTGGGCTCTCAATCTCATCAAAAGCAGAGGTGTAAACAGTCCCCAGACAGCTAGCTCAGCGGGCAAAGCTTCCAGGTTAGTAAGCCACTGGGCCCCAGAGAGGGGAAACTCTTCCTGTGCCACACCGGGCTGTTTAACCGCTGGTTTTCTAAGGGCGGGATGCAAACCTTGGACCAACGCAGGGCTGAAAAAAAAACACTGGCGACAAGTGAAAGAAGGGGCGGTCAGGATTCTAGGGAGCAACGGGAAACGGGCAGCATCCTTGCACGAGGAAAAGGAGTACCACGCACTCCGGGGCACGCAGGCTTTCATGGGCCCATCAGAAACCCCAATCCACAGGGTTCGGGGAGAAGCCCTAATTTACTCTGCCTGGGCGGGACAGGCTGGCGATGACCCAGCCTCAGGGGTCCCAACCCTCCGCACCCCCGCCGGGTTCCGTGCCAGCCCAAGGGTGCCAGAGTGGATACGTGCGCACATGAGTTCCTGCAGGTGGGGGCCGAGAAGCTGGCTCTCCCAACTTCCCGCGGGGCTGCGGGGACGGGGACCCCTTCCTCACCGCCAGCAGTCCCGGCTGGACCCCTGCCCTGTGCCGCGTCGCGACCCCGGAACCAGGCCACGAGCTCAGATGCCCAGCTGCCACCACTTACCCGACTTGTTGCTGCAGCTGCAGCTGCTGATGCTGCCGCCGCGGCGGGTGCTGATGCTGCGGGAGCGAAGCGGTTTTCAGCAGAGCCGTAAATCAGGCTGAGTCGGGCCCGCTCCCACCCCCGCCGCACCCCAGCGCCGGGACCGAGCGGCGACCAAGGCGGAGCGTGGCGCG
>NW_004443943.1:2136713-2177616 GCF_000243295.1 Trichechus manatus latirostris
GCCCCTCCGGGGTCCGAGAGCGAACTGCCCAGGGGATCCTGGGGCGCGCTGCCCCGGGGTCGCCACCGCGTGGGTGGCACTCCCGCTCAGCCCAGCCTCCGGGAGTTCCGTCTGTCCTCCCCCTGCCGTGGAGCGGGATCCGGCTCAAGATTCCACTGACATCACGGGGAGAGATGCTGGGATCATTCCCGGAGGAGGAAGGGGAGAAGCGTGCCAGCCTTGGAGGCTCTGCGCTTCTGCAGGCCCTGGCAAGCTTTTTACACTTTACAGCTACTGGGGAGCGGGGAGGTAGATGTGGATGAAGCATGGCTGGGCATCTTTGAAAATCTGTCTGCAGGAAGGTCCGGGTGTTTATATCAGGAGCTCTTCATCCTAAGCAACCAGGAGAGGATGTCCCAAAATAATTAAGCTAGGGAGCCTACTCTAGTCGTGAGTGCCCTGTAGCTAAGTAACCGCAGAACTGAATCTAATAAAGTGCATGAGTTGTGGATAAATTGTTAAAGCAACCAGATTCTACACCCCCACCCCCATCTCTGAAGGGCATGCCCCTTTCACGCGGAGAAGGGAAGATTCTCATTCTAAGGCAGGTTTCTTTCCTTCTGAAGGACCCTGATGACTCAGCTTTAAAAAAAAAAAAAAAAAAAACTGTTTTCGAAAACTCCTAGTCCAATTCTTGAAATATGAAGGTAGGATAAAAGTTACTGTTGGGTTTTCATGTCAAAAGTGAGATTCCGTTGTGTTCATCGGTACACAGTTATTTCATGCATCTTCTTGACTTAAAGGTGTCTCTGTTTTCGGAGCCTTAATATTACTTATTTCAACACTGATTTTTTTTTTTTATTGTGGTAAAACATATATAACAAAAAGTTTGTGATTTTAACCATTTTTAAGTGTACAATTCGGTGACATTAATTACATTCACCATAATGTGCTACCATCACCTGAAACAGAATCCCAGTAGCCCTTCAGCAATAACTCACATCTCCACTTCCTCGTCAGCCCCTGGTGATGACTTTTGTCTCTATGCATTTGCCTACTCTAAATATTTCATATAAGTGGGAACATACAATATTTGCCCTTCTCTTTATGGCTGAATAATCCATTGTATAGCTATATCACATTTTGTTCATCCGTCTGTTCATGGACACTGATTTTATTTTAACTGTAAAGAGCTCCATAATTATCTTAGAGCCTCTAATAGCTTTTTTCTTTTTTAACAGATGAAAACCTGACACAGGCATATATGCCTACCAGTTGCTGTCAAGTGGATTCTGACTCATGGTAACCCCATGTGAGCCAGAGTAAAACTGTGTTCCATAGGGTTTTCAGTGGCTGAGTTCCTGGAAGTAGATTGCCAGGACTTTTCTTCTAAGGTGCCTCTGGGTGGACTTGAACCTACAATCTTTTGGTTAGCAGCCAAGCACTTAACTGTTTGTACCACCCAGGGACTCCTCTTAGACCAGAGGGGCTGTTTAAATTTTTTTTTAATCCATTTATTAAATATGTTGATTAAATTTGCCGAAAAGCTACTCAGAAAGAAAAAAAAAAAAAAACCACCATTGCCATCGAGTCAATTCTGACTCATAGCCACCCTATAAGACAGAGTAGAACTGCCCCATAGGGTTTCCAAGGTAGATTCGAACTGCCAACCTTTTGGTTAGCAGCTGAACGCTTAACCACTCGCCACCAGGGTTTCAGAAAGCTACCCTAGAGGGACTCAAAAAAGATTCACTAAGGTGTAAATAAAAGTCCCGCAATGGGAGCCCAGGGTCAGATTCCTGTTACCTTTTCCATGTCTGCAACACACTTCTGGGTGAAGTCAGATCCTTTGTGGAAGTCTTCCCCTGACTTGCAGGCCTAGTAAGTGGCCTGAAGATTAGAGGCAGCTTGACGGAATCAGACAAATCATTTCACTCACAAACTGTTCGGTAATTATTAAAATTTAGGGCTACACCACCTCCCAAGGAGGATGTGAGTAAACTTGCTCCAAACCGACTTCAAGTAGTAAATCAGTTCTTTGCTGCTACCTCTTCTAGCGGCCTCTCTGATACCACTAATTTCATCTGTGTCTTCATTCTGTCTTTTAACATTTATGCTGTGCTTACTATGTGCCAGTCCTATAACTTGCATTATTTAAGGTTCACAGTTAGAACTATAATCTGGCTTTAAAGCCTCCACCAGAGTAATATACTAGAAAACTGTATTTCCATTTAATTTTGTTGGCATAGCAACCACCAAGCAACACCATGGAGAGTGCCTTAAATCCCACAGCAGTCTGTTAGGCAGAGTGAGTCTGCAGGGAGCAGGCCATCTATAGAGGTTAAAAATAGACAATCTGTGGCAAAGGGGGCCTCCCAGCTTGGAGGAGCAGTGAGAATTACTTTCACCCTTCGGTGAGGTGAGATGTGAGTCAGACCAAGAGGACAGGCTAATCTTCCAGTTTGCAGGTTTACCCAGCCTAATGCCTGGACTAGGAACATAGAGACCCAAGGTGTAATATCAGCTTTGCCTCTAATTAGCTGTGTGAATTTGGATTCAAGCAAAGAATATTGAATATACCATGGACTGCCAGAAGAACGAACACATCTGTCTTGGAAGAAGTACAGCCAGAATGCTCCTTAGAAGTGAGGATGGCGAGACTTTATCTCATGTATTTTGGACATGTCATCAGGAGGGACCAGTCCCTGGAGAAAGACATCATGCTTGGTAAAGGAGACGGTCAGCGAAAAAGAAGAAGACCTTCAACGAGATGGACTGACACAGTGGCTGCAACAGTGGGCTCAAACAGCAACGATTGTGAGGATGGTGCAGGACGGGGCAGTGTTTCATTCTGTTGTACGTAGGGTTGCTCTGAATCAGAACCAACTGGATGGTATCTCACAACAACAACAGCATCTCTGGGCTTAGTGTCCTTATTTGAAAAAGGCAAGAGTAGGAGTGGACTAAGGACTTTCTAGTGCCACCACCCTGTGGTATTGCTAGTTCAGTTAAATGCCTTTGCCCTTTACTTGCTAGCATGGATGGGGCTGCTAGAAGAAAGGAGATGGTAGACAATTGTGGTGGTGGTGAAGAAGTTTGTCAGCAGGCAATTTGGCAAAAATCATTAGGTGTCTTTTCTTATAATAGCATCTGACACCTATTGAGTGCTTACCATGTGCTATGGATGAATCTAAGCGATTTTCACATAATACGCCATTTAACCTTCCTAAGAAGGCTAGGGTAGGCCTGGTGGTACAGTAGTGAGGAGCTTGCCTACTAACCAAAATGTTGACAGTTCAAATCCACTAGCCGCTGTCTCCTGAAGGGTTGCTATGAGTCAGAATCAACTCAATGGCAACAGGTTTGGTTTGGGGTTTCAGAAGGCTAGGAGAAAGGTATTATTGGTATCCGCCTTTCATAGATGAGTAAACTGAGGCATAGAGAGGTTAAGTAAAAACAGATTGTGTTTACAGTGATAGTAAATTATATAGCTAGGATTTGAACCCAGGCTGTCTAAATTTAGAACCATTATCCCACTATATCTTCATGCCTGGAACATTGCTTGGCACCCTGTGAGCCCTCAAAAATTAATTGTTAACCATGGGATGAATGGCGGCTATGCTAGATTTTCAGTACCTCTGGTTCGCAAAGCTTCCAGCCCTTGCCTTTCTTGGTGGCTTAAAACGCAGAGAAAAACCTTTGAGACATCTTCCTTCAGAGAAATGGGTGTGGGAGAGCTGGAAAGCATGTTGCTATGGAAGGAAATATACAAAAAAAGATACAGTTAAAATATGGGAACTGTTAAATAATGAGTTCGAATTATGTAATTATGTGAGAATGAATTATGCAACTGATGTTCTGTCAAAATAGGGTCTGTTTTCTAGGACACAGAATACATCAGAAATTTTATTCAACTATTTTAAGTGAAAAATGGCATTCATTTTTAGAAGCAAAGAGGAGAAAGGGAACATTTGTGACTACAGGCAAAGACTAAGAGCACTGAACCTGAAAATAAATACCTAGACCTTTCTCCTGTATATAAAGGAAGCACATGGTATAGTCTGAAAACCTTAACCTCACTTAAAACCCAAAAATATAATAGGAATCATTTTTTTAACATTATACCCAAAGGCAGATATTTGAATCACTTAATTGAAGCCATTTTTACCCTTCTTTGCCTGTAGAACTAATTCTTCTGCTTGAGAAGAAGAAAAGGATCACCCCCACCCCCATCAGTACAGGAATGATTTCCTAAGTATGTCAAGAGATAAATTTTACTAGTTGACTCTTGGCTAAGATCATAGGTGATTTAAAAAATAGCTTCTTTGGAACACTATTGTTAAAAGGTGAAAATACATTGTGTTCTTTGGTTTCTGCCTTCTAGTTTAATTCCTCTCTAAAATTTATTGGTTAAACTTTTTATTGAAGGCTAATATACATATAAAAAGTTCTCATATCATGTCATCCTAATGAATTTTCACAGATCTGACACCAAATCAAGAAGCAGAACAATACCAATTCCTCAGAACATTCATTTGCATTCTTGTCAATCATTTATCCCGCCCCTTCCCCCAAAGGTGACCATCGTCCTGACTTCTAACAGCATGGATTACATTTGCCTCTTCTTAATAATGGAGTCCTATTCATATCAGTGATTATAAATGAAATCCTATTGTATGTACTCTTTTGTGTCTGGCTTTCTTCATTCAACATTATATTTGTGAGATTCATCTGTATTGTGTGTAGTTGTAGTTTGCTTGTTCTCATTGTGGTATAATATTTCATGTGTGAATTAAAAAGAAAACAAACACACACAGAAAAACTATTGCTGTTGAGTTGATTCCAACTCATGGCTACCCCATGTGTTACAGGGTAGAACTGCTCCATAGGGTTTTCTTGGCTGTAATCTTTATGGAAGCAGACCACCAGGCCTTTCTTCCCTGGTGTCACTGGATGGGTTTGGACTGCCAACCTGTAGGTTAGTACTCCCATAGAAACCATTTGTTCCACCCAGGGTCCTATTGTGTGAATACATCACATTTATTTATGCATTCTGTTGCTGATGAGCATTGGGTAGTTTTCAGTTTGGGGTTATTGTGATGAGCTGCTATGAACATTGTAGTATGTCTTTTGGTTGAGTATGCATACACATTTCTGTGATGTATATACCCAGGAGTGAAATTGCTAGGTCATAGGGTATGCATATATTTCGTTTTGGTGGATTCTGCCTAATGGTTACCCAAATGTTATACCAAAGTACAAACCGAATAGTAATGTACACGAGTTCCATTTACCATCCATCCTCTCCAGCTTGGAATATTGTGGCCTTAATTTACCTGTTCTGGTATCTCACTGTGGTTTTAATTTACATGTCCCTGATGGCTAATATAGTTGAGCATGTTTTCATATGTTTTTTGACATGAGGATATCCTCTTTTATGAAGTGTTTGGTCAAGTCTTTTGCTCATTTTCTTTTGGGTTGCCTGTCTTTTTCTTATTAATTAGTAAAAATTCTCATGTATTTGGGATAAAAATCCTTTCACAGATACACGTATAGCAATTTTTCTTTAGAGTTAGCACCTTTTATGTCTTGTATGAGAAATCTTTGCCTACTCCAAGGTCATGAAGTTGTCTTCCTATGTTTTCCTCTCAAAGCTTTATTGTTTTACTTGAGTAAGCAAACCTTAAACTGGGGCACTTAGCATGATTAAAAAGGACTAATCTCAAACTCAAATTACAACTCCATTTTGAATTAAACTGAAACCTTCACTTCTAGTGTTCTGAAGAGACAGTTTAGCTTCTTGTAAAAGTTTAACTGCTCATAGCACAGCAAAGAAAGGTTAAGACTTTAGCTTGTACAAGGAATTGTTTGTTAAAAGGAGTCTTTTAAGAATGCTTGCCAGCTTGGTCTGCAAGGAATACCTTGTTCAAACATGTTCCCAGAGGTTAGGAAATAGAACTGATAATGTTAAGTCAAAGATGAGGCCTGCTGTTGTCTCGTAGCTCTATAACCAAGATTTAGCCCTATAGTCCCTCATTTTCTACTCTGACTCCCTCAAATTAGAGCATTTTAACATAGACTCCATCCTAAATCACTCACTGAGACTTTTGCTTCATTTCTGCTGACTGCTTGTAAATCTGTAACTAAAATAGAAACATAGCTTATTGCTTTATGATATGAAAAAAAAAAAAATCAACCTGCAGCTGTGACAGAAAATTGACTCAATTAATCCTGACAATGCTTTGTTAAGCAAACACCAGGATATTAACAGATAGACTTACTGATGTTAAGAAAATGTTTAAGATTACAATTTAATAAACTTTTGCCACGTATCCCCATGCCTGTGACAGCCCTTCATTTGCTTCACCTGATAAAAAACCACTCTCCTTGCTTTTTGGAACACACTGCAGCATCCTGCCTGGGTGCTTGTGTGTCTCCCATTTCGTGAAACATTTTTGTCCTTGAGTAAAACTGTATGTTTTTATTTCTAGCAAAGTGTAAGTCTGTTGTTGCACTATGGCATACTTTTCTTAGATCAACAATCTTTTTGGAATTGACCTTTGAGTCATGATATAGAAAGGTCCAGATACATTTTTTTCCCACTTATCCAATTAACCCAGCTACACTTACTGAAAATGCCATTCTTTCACTACAGTACTGTTGCCTTTGTCACAAATCAGATAACCATAGATGTGCGGACTCTCTCGTGTAGTTCTTTGGTTAGTTTATCTATCCTTGTGCCAATACCACACGGTCTTCATTACTGTAGCTTTATGATCGGTCCTGTTTTCAGGTAGACTAGGTCTTCCAGCTTTGCTCTTCCTCTCCAATTGCCTGGATATACTGTGCCCTTTGGATTTTCATATGAATTTTAGCATCAGCTTGTCAATTTCTGTAAAAAGAAATAATTCTGCTAGAATTTTGATTGGGATTGTGTTAAATTTACAGATTAATTTGGGAAGAACTGACATCTTTATAACATTGAGTCTTCTAAGTATTAAAAGTATACTTCTAAATTTATTTAGATAGTTAACTTCAAGGATGTTTGTTAGTTTTCGTTCTAGAAAGTTGTACATTTTTGTTAGATTATTCCTAGATAGTTGATATTTTGATTATATTCTAAATGATATGTTTTTAATATAATTTTCTCTTTGTGGATGGTATATAGAATTACAATTTATTTTAGAATAATGACCTTATTTCCAGCAACATTGTAAATTAAGTTATTAATTCAAATAGTTCATACATTCTTTGGGATTTTCTTGGCACATAATCATAAAGTCTGAAAATAATGATAGCTAATATTTAATCCTTTCCAATCCTAGTATCTTTTTTTTTTTTTTAATTACACTGTGTAGAACTTCCAGTAAAGTGTTGCATACAAGTGGTAATAACAGGCATCCTTATCTCATTCCCAATCTTCGAAGGAAAGTTTTCAATATTTCACCATTTAGTATGATGTTTGCTGGTTTTTTGTTTGTTTATTTGTTTTTGTAATACTCCTTATTCGTTTAAGAAAGTTGCCTTTTATTCCTAGTTTGTCAAAGGTTTTTTTAAAATATATAATAATAATTTTGTGAAATTATTTTCTGCAGCTATGAAGATGTTTCTAAAATCTTTTTTTTCCTCCCTGCTAATGATGTTGGATTAATTTTAAATGTTAAGCCAATCTTGCATTCCTAGAATAAAATCAGCTTATATAGCAAGATAACTTACATAGTTTCAATTTTCTAATATTTTTAAAAATATTTTTCCACCTATGCTAACAAGAGAAATTAGTCCATAGTTTTCTTTCTTAAAAAGATATTAAATATCTTTAATAGATATTGAGCTATTCCAACTTTCTACTGACAATTTTGGTAAGTTATATTTTGCCCATTTGTCCATTTAATCCAAATTGCCCAATTAATCAGTGGGAAAATTGTTCATAATATTATCTTATCATCTTTTTTATGTCTATTGGATCTGTGCTAATGTCTCCCTTTTTGTTTTTGATTATAACAGTTTGTGCCATCGCTCCTTTTTCTTGCTGTGGATTTATACATTTTATTAATTTTTAGAAAGAACCAACTATTGCCATTGTAAATTAATGGCTGATTTTCTTAAGTGTGTGTTTGCTTTTCTCCCCCCACGTGTCTGTCAGTTTGTCATACTGTGGGGGCTTGCATGTTGCTGTGATACTGGAAGTTATGCCACTGATATTTCAAATACCAGCAGGATCACCCATGGTGGACAGGTTTCAGCTGAGCTTTCAGACTAAGACAAAGTAGGAAGAAGGACCTAACAGTCTACTTTTGAAAAAAAAATAGCCAGTTTAAACCTTATGAATAGCAGCAGAACATTGTCTGATATAGTACCAGAAGATGAGCCCCTCAGGTTGGAAGACACTCAAAAGATGACTGGGGAAGAACTGCCTCCTCAAAGTACATTCGACCTTAATTATGTGGATAGAGTAAAGTTTTTGGGACCTTCGTTTGCTGGTGTGGCATGACTCAAAATGAGAAAAAACAGCTGCAAACATCCATTAACAATGGGAACATGGAATGTACGAAATATGAATCTGGGAAAATTGGAAGTTGTCAAAAATGAAATGGAACACATAAAGATCAATATCCTAGGCATCAGTGAGCTGAAATGGACTGGTATTGGCCATTTTGGATCAGACAATCATATGGTCTACTATGCCAAGAAAGACAAAAAGGAATGGCATCGAGTTCATAATCAAAAAGAACATTTCAAGATCTATCCTGAAGTACAATGCTGTCAGTGATAGAATAACATCCATGAGCCTACAAGGAAGAACAGTTAATATGACTTTTATTCAAATTTGCAGACCTACCACTAAGGCTAAAGATGAAGAAATTGAAGATTTTTACCAACTTCTGCAGTCTAAAATTGATCAAGCATGCAATCAAGATGCATTGATAATTACTGATGATTCAAATGCAAAAGTTGGAAACAAAGAAGAAGGATTGGTAGTTGGAAAATATGGCCTTGGAGACAGAAATGTTGCTGGACATTGCATGATAGAATTTTGCAAGACCAACGACTTCTTCATTGCAAATACCTTTTTTTCAACAACATAAAGGGCAACTATGCATGTGGACCTGGCCATATGGAATACACAGGAATCAAATCGACTACATCTGTGGAAAGAGACAATGGAAAAGCTCAATATCATCAGTTAGAACAAGGCCAGGTGCCGACTGTGGAACAGACCATTAATTGCTCATTTGCAAGTTCAAGTTGAAGTCGAAGAAAATTAGAACAAGTCCACAAGAGCCAAAGTATGACCTTGAGTATATCCCACCTGAATTTAGAGACCATCGCAGGAATAGATTTCACACACTGAACACCAGAAGAGTTGTAGAATGACATCAAGGACATCATGCAGGAAGAAAGCAAGAGGTCATTAAAAAGACAAGAAAGAAAGAAAAGACCAAAATGGATGTCAGAAGAGGCTCTGAAACTTGCTCTTGATCATAGAGTAGCTAAATTGAAAGGAAGAAATGATGAAGTGAAAGAGCTGAACAGAAGATTTCAAATGGCAGCTTGAGAAAACAAAGTACTATAATAAAATGTGCAAAACCTGGAGATAGAAAACCAAAAGGGAAGAACATGCTCAGCATTTCTCAAGCTGAAAGAACTGAAGAAAAAATTCAAGCCTTGAGTTGCAATATTGAAGGATTCCACAGGAAAATACTAAACGACGTAGGAAGCATCAAAAGAAGATAGAAGGAACATCCAGAGTCACTGTACCAAAAGAACTGGTCGACATTCAACCATTTCAAGAGGTAGCATATGATCAGGAACCGATGGTACTGAAGGAAGAGGTTGAAGCTGCACTGAAGGCACTGGTGAAAAACAAGGCTCCAGAAGTTGACAGAATACCAGTGGAGATGTTTCAACAAGCTGATGCAGCGCTGCAAGTGCTCACTCATCTATGCCAAGAAATTTGGAAGACAGCTACCTGGCCAACCAACTGGAAGAGATCCATATTTATGCTTATTCCCAAGAAAGGTGATCCAACAGAAAGCGGAAATTATTGAACAATGTCATTAATATCACACACAAGTAAAATTTTGCTGAAGATCATTCAAAGGCGGTTGTAGCAGTACATCAACAGGATACTGCCAGAAATTCAAGCTGGATTCAGAAGAGAATGTGGAACAAGGGGTATCATTGCTGATGTCAGATGGTATCATGGCTGAAAGCAGAAACCAGAAAGATGCTTACCTGTGTTTTATTGACACTGCAAAGGCATTCGACTGTGTGGATCATAAAGGATTATGGATAACATTGCATAGAATGGGAATTCAAGAACACTTAATTGTCCTCATGACGAACCTGTACTTAGACCCAGAGGCAGTCGTTTGAACAGAACAAGGGGATACTGTGTGGTTTAAAGCCAGGAAAGGTGTGGGTATCCTTTCACTATACTTATTCAACCTGTATGCTGAGCAAATAATCCGAGTAGCTGGACTGTATGAAGAAGAATGGGCCATCAGGATTGGAGGAAGACTCATTAACAACCTGCAGTATGCAGATGACACAATCTTGCTTGCTGAAAGTGAAGAGGACTTGAAGCACTTACTGATGAAGATCAAAGACCACAGCCTTCAATATGGATTACTCCTCAACATAAAGAAAATAAAAATCCTCACAACTGGACCAATAAGCAACATCATGATAAATGGAGAAAATATTGAAGTTGTCAAGGATTTCATTTTACTTGGATCCACAATCAATGCTCTTGGAAGCAGCAGTCAAGAAATCTAAGGACGTATTGCACTGGGCAAATCTGCTGCAAAAAGACCTCTTTAAAGTGTTAAAAAGCAAACATGTCACTTTAAGGACTAAGGTGCACCTGACCCGAGCCATGGTGTTTTCAGTTGCCTCATATGCATGTGAAAGCTGGACAGTGAATAAGGAAGACCGTAGAAAAATTGATGCCTTTGAATTATGGTGTTTGAAGAATACTGAATACACCATGGACTGCCAAAAGAACGAACAAATCTGTCTTGGAAGAAGTACAGCCAGAATGCTCGTTAGCAGCAAGGATGGTGAGACTTTGTCTCACATACTTTGAACATGTTTCAGGAGGGACCAGTCCCTGGAGAAGGACATCATGCTTGGTAGAGGGTCAGTGAAAAAGAGGAAGACCCTCAACAAGATGGACTGACACAGTGGCTGCCAACAATGGGCTCAAGTACAACAACGATCATGAGGATGGCACAGGACCAGGCAGTGTTTTTTTCCGTTGTACATAGGGTCGCTAAGAGTCATATCAGCTCTACAGCACCTAACAACAACATGTTTGTTTTGTCTTTTACTGATTTCTGCTTTTACCTCTATTATTTCTCTCCTTCTACTTTCCTTAAGTTTAATTATCTGCTCTTTTTCTAACTTCTTGAGACTGAATTTTAAATAATTAACTGTGGACTTTCTTCTTTTCTAATGTATGTGTTTAAAGCTATACGTGTCTTTTTAAGCACTGCTTTAGTTTTATCTCATAAGATTTGATATAGTGTATCTTCATTATCGTTTAGTTCAAAAGATTTTCAAATTTCTATTTTAATTTATTTATTGATTGATAGTTGACTTAGAAGTTATTTTTAATTTTTAGGCAATTGACATTATTCTCGTTACTTTTTTTATTGATTTATAGCTTGATTCTATCATGGAAAGACAATACACAGTGAATAATTTTTATTTTTCAATTTTTGGGGGACCTTTTAAAATAATTTTGGTAGGAGATCCATTTGCACTTGAAAAAAAGGGAAATTCTATCGTTGTTTGATGCATCATTCTATTTAGGCCAGTGAGGTCAAGTTGGTTAATTGTGTTGTATCTTTACAATTTTTTGGTTCATGTGTTTTATAGCTCCTTAGTGAGTTATGTTAAAGTCTTCTTTATGAATGTGGATTTATTCATTACTCCTTCGGGATTCTATCTTTTTTTTTTTTGCTTTGAATTCTCTCGATGTTTTGCTTTAATATTTGAAGCTGAAGCTCTTTATGGATTGTGGTAGTTTCCTGCAGGATTGGCCTTTTTATTATTACGAAATGTCCCTTCTTATGGTTATTCTTTTTGAATTAAAGTCTACTTTGCCTGATATTGGAGCCCTGGTGGCACAGTGGTGAAGAGCTCGGCTGCTATCCTAAAGACGAGTTCAAATCCACCAGCTACTCCTTGGAAACCCTATAGGGTCGCTATGAGTTGGAATTGAATTGCAATGGATTTTTGTCTATATTAGTATAGGTATATCACCTTTCGTTTGTTTAGTGTTTGTGTAGCATATTTTTTCCCATTCTTTATTGTAACCTTTTCTGTCTTTATATTTAAAGTGCAACTCTTGTGAGCACCATTATAGTTGTTGTTTTTAATCTAATCTGACAATCCTAAACCTTGGTTTTATGAAGTCCACTTACAGTTAAAATAATTACTGACATAGTTGTGTTTATAGCTACTGCGTTAATATTCATTTTCTACCAGGGCCATGATTTTATGTTCCTTTTTTTCTCCTTTCTTTTTTTTTTTCAATTAATCAAACTTTTTAGTATTATCATTCCATTTATCTTGTAATTATGAACCTTTAAATATTCATATAGGGGTTCTCCTAGATATACAACATAATGTCCTTGACTTTTAATAAACCAATGATAAATTATTACTTTTACTATTACCTCTCTCCCACTTTTGTGTTGTTGTTCTACATATAACTTAAACTTCACATGACATTACAACTATTGTTTTATATAGCTACTACTCATATATGCTTGCCAATTCATTTTCTCTTTCTAGTGTTAATTCCCTCCTGCATTTTCACATTTCTATTTGGGATCACTTTCCCTCTGCCTGAAGGTATTTCTTTAGTTTTCTTTTACTAAAGACATTCTACCAACCAACTGCCCTATTTTTTGTTTGAAAATGTGCTGATTTCACTTCCATAGTTAAAAGATATTTTCACTAAACATAGACTTGTGGGTTAGCTATTATTTGATTTTATCTCTCTAAAGATTTCATTCAGTTATCTTCTAGCTTCCATTGTGTAGGGATTGCTGTGGTGCACCACTTATGCTCCTCCTTTAGGACTGAGGCATTTACTTGTCCTCTTGCCAGGATTATTGCATGCTGATAGCTCATAACAGAGCATCTCCCCAAGAATTGCCCTTGGTGAAGAAAGGGCCTTGCTTAAGGTTATAGCCCCTCTCCAGGGGGAACACACATTCAGTGACTCCTGGATGTGAGTGTACAAAGTCAGGCCTCAATTCAGGACATACCTGAAGAGCTATCAGCTCCAGAGCTCCCCATAGGATCAATGAAGGCTTCTGTTGAAACTACATCATATTTCAACTTCTCCCTCTGCCCAATGCTGGCTTCTTCATTCTCTCAAAAGTATTGTTCCCGAGAGCAAGTACAAACAAACTTCCTGCACACACAAATCTCCGTCTGTGTTCTTCAGACCCCAAGATTGTTGCAACTGATGCTCATCCCTTGGTATTCACACCCTTGTGTAGTCCTTTCCACATTAAATCAGAGTAGATTTGTGTTATCGATAGAAGAGTATGGAAGTGATGATGTATGACATCTGAAGCTAAGTTATAAAAGGTGTTCCAGCTTCACCTTGTTCTCTTGGATTGCTCGCCATGGGAGAAGCAAGCCACCATGTCATGAGGACACTTAAGCATCCCATTGCAGAGGCTGGCATGAGGAGGAAAAAAATCTAGCATCTATTTGCCAGCTTTGTGAGGGAGCCACTTTGGAACTAGATCCTCCAACCCCAGTCAAGCCTTCAGATGACTGTAGCCCCAGCCAACATATGACTGCAATCTCCTGAGAGACCCTAGGCCAGAACTTCCCTCACCAAGCTGCAACTTAATCCCTGACCTACAGAAACCATTAAAGATAATAAATGACTTTTGTTGTTTTAATCTAGTGAGTTTGGGATATTTTGTTACACAGCAATAGATAGCTAATACAGATATGGTAACTGGATGTGGGTTGCTATAACAACAAAAACTTAAAAATATGGTAGTGGTTTTGGGATGAGTTGGTGTGAAGAAACTGGAAGTACCTTGAAGAGGTTATTACTGGATGCCTAAAGTCCACTGGAGATGGTTAGTGGAAACTGGATGGCACTCAAGGAGGATCTGAAGTGAGAAATTGAAGAAAATATTAGAAGTTTGAAAAAAGAGGACCCTTGTTATGGAACAATGCGAAGTTTAGCCATACTGTTGCCTGAGATAACATGAAAATTATAAAATGTGCCTATTGAACTAGAAGCTCTAGCTAAGAGGGCTTTAAAGTAGCGTGTTAAAGGTGTCACCTGGCTTCTCCTTGCTATTCCTAGTAAAATACCAGAGAAAAGAGATAAGCTAAGGGAAAGAACTCTGAAGGATAGTGAACCCAGAACTTGCTGAGTTTAAAAATAAAATCATTTCTTATTCTAAGCCTTTACAGATGACAAACAATGCTAAAATTAAGAAATTACTTCCAGGTATATATCAATCCAGGGCACTCTCAGGAAAAACATGCTTTAAAGATGAAGCAGATGGTGTAACTGTAATATCGTTTGTTAACATCTCAAAAAAATGTATAGAAATTTCTCACTGAACTATTTAGTTAGCCAAAAATCCTTCTTATAGTTTTAAGGATGTGCCTCATAGATTCTCTCTGTTAAATACAAGGCTTCTAAGAATACTTCGTATATTGTCCTTCAGCAGTTTCGGAAGAAGTCTAAGCTTGAGAAGGGCTCATAGAAAAGACATTTGTGAGTGTGACTTTTTTCTAATGGAGTAAACTCCAATTTGATTCATAGGACATCCACAAAGTTTTTAAGAGAATTGTATTTGTAGGCAACAGTGCTTACATGGACTGAAAGGGACAGACAGTACAAAAGCCAAGAGGCCTTTGGACCCAAAAATTTCTAGAGTAATAAAGCAGGTTAAAAAAAAAACGAAACCCTACTCAACTGTATATATGGGCTACCCTTTATAGAAGAGGAGGGATGATTCAGAGGGTAGAACTAACAGCCAGAGAGTGGATCTAAATGCCATAGATAATCATTTCCAGGCAATAATAGCAGTGAGTCTTAGAAATAAAGTACCAACATGTGCCCAGCTAGATTTCAGATTTGCTAAGTACCTGTGATTCCTGTCTGCCTCTCATTTTCTCCCATTTTGAATTGGAGAGTGTATAGTGGTTATCCTATTCCTGCCTCCTCATTGTAAGTTGAGTGTGTGGGGAGCAGAAAACTTGTCTCTTTGCTTCATGGGTCTTTGGATTAATGGAAACTTTAATCTAGAAGGTATACTTCAAGAACTGCAACCAAGGAGCCTCACCTATATCTGGACCTGATTCAGATAATGAGATTCTAACCTTCAGGCTGATGCTGTTATGTGATGAGACTTTTGAGAGCCTTGAGAGGGGATGAGTTTATTTTGCATGTGGGAGGGACATGAATCATTGGGAGCCAGAGAGCAGACTGTAGTAGTCAATCTACACTGCCTCTCACTATTCACATTCTTATTTAATGCTTTCTGTCTTAGCCTGGGTTCTCTAGAGAAGCAAAACCAGTGACGCTTATATATATATATAGTTAGATAGATCGGTATATGTATATAGATAGATAGATAGAGATTTATATCAAGATTTATATGAAGAAAATAGCTCACACAGTTGTAGAGGCTGGAAAGTCCCAAGTCCATGAGTCAGGCTGCAGACTTTTCCTGACTCATGTAGCTGCAGGGGCTGATGAACCCAAGATCAGCAGATCAGATGGCAGGCTGCTGGCTTAAGCCCTAAGAACTGGAGGTCAGATGACAGCGAGCTGAATGCAGGAGCCAGAGCAGAGGAAAAGCCAGCGAGCTTTGCCAGAAAGTCCAGATGTATTGGATGCAGGCCACACTCCCAAGGAAACTCTCTTTCAACTGATTGGCTGCTCATAGCAGGTCTTGTTATGGAGGTGATTACATCATGCCGTAACTGCCAGTCTACATCATAACTGCCAAAGCACTGAGCATCATGGCCCAGCCAAGTTGACGCACAACCTTAACTATCACATTCTCTTACACTGAAACAAAGCCAACCTGTGGATCTGATGGTTTGTGGTTTTCTAGGTTAGGTCATAAAAAGTATAGCAATTTTTTTCTTGATCCCTTGGATCACTCCCTATGGAGGATGATAGCCGCCATGCCATGAGGACACTCAAGAAATTCCATGAAGAAGCCCACGTAGAGAAAGAACAAAGGCCAGCACTAACTTGCAAGTCATGTGACTTAGCAGCCTTGAAGGTGAATCTTCAAGCACCAACTGAAATAAAAAAATCTAATTAAACTGCAGCCTCAGCCAACATCTGGCTGCAACCCTATAAAAGACTCTGAATCGTAACTTTCCAACCAACCTCCTCTCAAATTCCGGATCCATAGAAACCATACAAGCAATAAGAACACTGGTAAATGCTTGTTACATATATTTTTACCACAATTTAAAAAAAAAAAAAAGCACTGAACTGTTTTAAAAAAAAGACTACTACACAAATGTGTTCTATTCAGAGTAGTGAAAAACTCGAAGCAGTCCAAATGTCCATCAGCCAAAGAAAGAATTAGCAAACTGGTGTATCCACACAATGAAATATTAGTCAGCAACAGAAGGAACAAACAACTGATACCTGAAACAACCTAGATGAATCTGAAAAACATTATGCCAAGAAAGACTACATGTTGTGTGGAATTTCATGTATTTGAAAGTCGAGAAAGAGCAAAACTAATCTACAGTGAGAGAAAACAGATCAGTGGTTTCCTAGGTCCAAGTTAGATTGCAATGACTACAAAGGAATACAAGGGAATTTGGGGCAGTGATGGAAATGTTTTATATCTTGATTATAGTGGTGGTTATATGAGTGCAAACATTTGTCAGAACTTATCAACTGAAGTGTACATTTAAACTGAAAACACCCAAACCCATTGCTGTTGAGCGATTCCAACCCATAGAACACTACAGGACAGAGTAGAACTGCCTCATAGGGTTTCCAAGGCTGTAATGTTTACAGATGCAGACTGCCACATCTTTCTCCAGAACCTGCTTATTAGCACATCCTGTATTGACTTTTTTTCTTTCCCTTTCTCCCTTCCTTATTCCCTTACTAATGTTTCCTGGATTCCTCCTAGATAAGCTTGTTGTTGTTAGTTGCCGTCAAGTCGATTCTGACTCATGGAAACCTCACATGTGCAGAGCAGAACTGCTCCATAGGGTTTTCAAGGCTGTGATGTTTCAGAAGCAGATCGCCAGGTCTGCCTTCCAAGTCAACTCTGGGTGGATCCAAACCATCAACCTTTGGGCTAGTAGTCGAGTGTCTAACCATTTCCAGTGCCCAGGCCCCTGTGTAAATCATCCCTCAATAAAATTCTTCTAAAAGGAAATATGTGTGGGATATTGCACTGTAAACAACAACAAAAAAACCCATTGTGGTCGACTCAATTCCAACTCATAGTGACCCTATAGGACAGAGTAGAACTGCCCTATAGTGTTTCAAGGCTGTAATCTTTATGGAAATAGATGGCCACATCTTTCTCCTTCGGAGCAACTGGTGAGTTCAAACCGCCAACCTTTTGGTTAGCAGTCAAGTGCTTTAACCATCGCGCCACCAGGCCTCCTGATTGAATTCTGCCATTCGGATATTCACAGCCCTCTCTCCAGCCTCCCTGTCCGCCCCACCCCTACTGCAACACTACTTCAAATCTGACGAATATCTTCAAGTGTAGACTGGCTATGTGCTTGAGATAGGACCTCTTCCCTGGTTGATCTTTTTTCGTAAGTTATGAAATGCAGAAAATGTCACTTTACCCTTTAGAAACCTTTATGCTAACTCCCCAATCTCCTACATAGCTCCAGAATTCAGTGCTTTTGTGACCCCTCAGTTTCCAGTTTCTTACTCCAGTCTACATGGCCTCTAAATGTTTTACTGGTTTCTCTTTCCCACAGCAGAGGTCCTCCATTTAGGTTAAGATCAGTCTTTATCCTTTACCCAGGAGGAGCACATGCCTCCAAGGAAGGAACAGCTGAAGATCTACAACTCACCTCGAAAAGATTCTTCACTCTGTGAATTCATCTCATTCGTCTAGTCCTCATTGCTTCTCTGATGCTTTTAAAAATATGATTTGGGGGATTTATTTGACCGTTTCTAGTTGTTGCAATGGAAGCATTGGCCTGACATGACCTACTGCATCTTACTGCGAAGTGGTTTTGTTCAATTTTTTTAAACCACATTTTATGGTACTCTCGATATATAAATTATTTATTTGGTTTCATTACATGCCTAATGCCCCCCAATATCCAAATGCTTCTTCCATAGTAAAGGAACCCTCAGCTGTTAGCTGAGTACATAGCACTTCAGCATAAAGACTACATTCTCCAGTCTCCTTTGCAGCTGGTAGGATCATGTGACTAAGTTTTTCCTAATGGGAATAAACAGTCATCTGGAAAATTGCCTGCTGGTATCTTCAAAGGGAAAAAGCCTGCTTTCCCTCCCCTCTTTCCCTCTTTCTCCTTATTGGAATACACATGTGATGGTGTGCCATCTTGAACTAGGTGGACAAAGCAACTCCTTGGGAAAGAACAGCAAAAAAGAAGTGGGGCCCTGGCATTTTCAGGAAGCAGAGCCACCAAACCAGCTCAGACTTTCATTTGAGAGAGAAATTTACTTTTTTCTTGTTTAAGCCATTGATATTTTATGTTTCTGTCACATGCAGCAGAATTTGTATCCCAACTAATATACTTACAATGTCCTCATTATTTGGGGTTAGAATGTTTGTATTTGTGAATGAATGTATTGTACATTCAAGAAAGTATTTATTATGTGTTGTGCCAGGCACTGATTAAGCAAACTTGCAATCTGGTGGCCCACAGACTAAATTTGAACTTCAGATACATTTTATATTGCCCCCAATTTTTTAGCTTAATGTTATGAATTGAAATGTGTCCCCCCAAAAAGTGTGTCAACCTTGCTAGGCCATGATTCGCATTATCAGGTGGTTGCCTGCCATTTTGTGATCTAATGTGATTACGCTGTGTGTTGTAAATCCTAACCTCTATGATGTTAATGAAGCAAGATTAGAGGTAATTATGTTAATGAGGCAGGACTCAATCTATAGGATTAGGTTGCATCTTGAGTCAATCTCTTTTGAGGTATAAAAGAAAGCAGCTAACAGAAGGGAGAGGGACCTCCTACCACCAAGAATGAAGAGCTAGGAGTGGAAAGGGTCCTTTGGACCCAGGGTCCTTGTGCTGAGAAACATCTAGACCCAGGGGAAGATGGATGAAAAGGACCTTCCCCCAGAGTCAACAGAGACTGGAGCTGGCACCCTGAATTCAGACTTCTAGCCTCCTAGACTGTGAGAGAATAGATTTCTGTTTGTTAAAGCCACCTCTTGTGGTATTTCTGTTATAGCAGCGCTAGATAACTAAGACACCTAACATAACAATTGCCTGGAGCTGAGTAAAAGTTGTCCCCTTTAGAAGATGCTTTCACTTTTTTATCCAGCCTATTTCACTTATTTAAATTGCCTCCTGGTCATTATTGGAATTAAAGTTTGAGACTGCTGAGTTAGCGGTTCCAAGGTATAAGACATACTTCTTGCTTTCAATATGCTTATACTCTAGAAGAGAGATAAACAGGTATGACAGTCACTGTACTATAGCATGGGTTAGCAAACTGTAGCCTGTGGGTCAAATCTGACCTACTACCCATTTTTGTAAATAAAATTTTACTGGCACACAGTTATAGCATTTTGTGTGTGTGAAAATATATACAGCAAAACATGCATCGATTCAACAATTTCCACATGTACAAGCCATTTATTTACATATTCTCTCTGGCTGCTTTCATACTTCAGTGGTAGAGATGAGTAGTTGTGACAGAGACTGCATGAGCCACAAAATAGAAAATATTCATTATCCCACCCTTTACATAAAAAGTTTGCCAGGCCTTGCACTATAGTATACTGCAGAGAAGGCCATCTAACACAGACTGATAGAAGTGGGGAGATCAAGAATACCTTTCTGGAGAAGATGACATTTGAGCTGAATCTTGATGGTTGAGTACAAATCAGCCAGGTCTGGCATGTGTTGGGGAGATATGAGAGTAGATAATAGAGGAGAGATGCTTCCGGCAGACTGAACAACACGTGCAAGGCCCAGAAGAATGAAACTGTGTGGTACATAGGTAAATATAAGTAACTCAGCATGACTAGCACATCAGTTACATATGGGAGGGAGGCAAGAGTCAAATCATGAAGAATTGTAGAGTAAACCAATATTACACAGAACAGTGATGAATTTTAAGCTGGGGAGTAAGATAATGAGATTTATGTTTTATAAGGATAAGTGACACCAACATATAGGAAATAAATTAGAGAAGAGCAAGAGTTGACTCAGCAGACAACTAAAAGGCCATTAACTCCAGACTCTCTGGAGCCATGGGGGCTAGATGAACCCCTGAAACTATTGCCCTGGGATAATCTTTAAAACTTAAACCAAAAATATCCCCTGAAGTCTTCTTAAAACCAAATAATAGCTTAACTTAACTAGTAACAAATGTCTGCCTTGAGCATTTTGCTCATTTAAGAATTATCTGTATGGACATGGAGACCCAGGGTGGAAGTGGGGAGTGTGCTGTCACATTGTAGAGATTGCAACTAGTGTCACATAACAATGTGTGTATAAACTTTTGTATAAGAAATTAACTTGAGCTGTAAACTTTCACTTAAAGCACAATTTAAAAAAAAAGAATTATCTATATGGGATCCATGAGTCTGAATCGACTTCATAGGAATGGGTTTGGAGTTTTTTTGTTTTTTTTGTTTGTTTGTTTGTTTATATGGGGTCAAAGTGGCAACAGCAACTTAAAGATTAGATAGGAACTTTAGGGAGTAGTGAATTTATGTTAATGGTGAAGGAATAACTCAGAAAAAGAGGGCGAGAATGGTTGCACAGCTCGAAGAATGTAATCAATGTCACTGAATTGTACATGTAGAAACTGTTGAATTGGTGTCTATTCTCAACAATAACAACAAAATAAAAAATAAAAGGCTGTTAACCAATTACCCACAAGTCAAATCTGACTCCTGGTGACCCCATGTGTGCTAGAGTTGAATTGTGCTCCATAGGGTTTTCGATGGCTGAATTTTTGGAAATAGATAACCAGGCGTTTCTTCCGAGGTGCCTCTGTTTGGACTAAAACTCCAAACATTCAATGGGTGTGTTAATTGTTTGCACCACTCAGGGACTCCAAAAGACTGTTATATGAATTTAAAAGTTGTAAAGAAGGCCTGAACTAAAGTGGTGGCAGTAGAGATGGAGAGGATGTGGGATTCAAGTGTTATTTAGGAGGTAGAATCAGTAGGACTTGGAGACACATTTTCTCTGAAAGTGACAGGAGTTGGAGAGATAAGATAGCTCCCAGATGTCAGGCATGAGAAAGTGGGTAGATGTCTGTGCTGAATATGGAGATAGAAAATACAGAAGAGCAGATTTGAGGAGAAAGATGGTAAGCTCCATGGCATATCTGTTAAACTTGACGGTAAGATGATGTCTAACATTTTGAGTATGTTTACATTGTGAATCTCCAAGAAAATCTATTCAATAATTCCTTATATTCATCCACAAAGGACCTAAGTCCATTAAATGGGGAAAAGACTTTTTTTTTTTAACAAATTGTCCTAGCAAAACTGATGTCCATCTGTAAAAAAATGAAACAGGACCCATACCTCACACCATAGACAAAAATTAACTCAAAATGGATCAAAGACCTAAATATAAAACTAAAATAGTAAAGATTATGGAAGAAAAAATAGGAACAATGCTAGGGGCCCTAATACATGGCATAAATACAACCCAAACCAAAACTAACAATGCACAAACAACAGAAGATACACTAGATAACTTGGAGCTCCTTAAAATTAAACACTTATGTTCATCAAAAGACTTCACCAAAAGAGTAAAAAGAGAACCTACTGATTGGGAAAAAATTTTTGGCTATGACACATCCAACAAGGGTCTAATCTCTAAAATCTAGAGAACACTTCAACACATCAATACCAAAAGACAAATAATCCAATTAAAAAATGGGCAAAGGATATGAACAGACACTTCACTAAAGAAGACATTCAGGCAGCGAAAGACACATGAGGAAATGCCTATGATCATTAGTCACTAGAGAAATGCAAATCAAAACTACAGTGAGATACCATCTCACCACGATACTACTGGCACCAATAAAAGAAAGCAGAGAATAGCAAATGTTGGAGAAGTTGCACAGAGATTGGAACTCTTATGCACTGTTGGTGGGAATGTAAAATGTTACAACCACTGTGGAAAACGATATGGCACTGCCTTAAAAAGATAGAAATCAAAATACCACAGGACCCAGCAATCCCACTTCTAGGATATGTATCATAGAGAAATAAGAGCCGTCACACGAATAGACATACGCACACCCATGTTCATTGCAGCGTTATTCACAATAGTAAAAAGATGGAAACAACCTAAATGCCCATCAACAGAAGAATGGATAAACAACTTATGGTACATACACACAATGGAGTACTACAAAACAATAAAGAACAATGATGAATCTACGAAGCATCTCACAACATGGATGAATCTGGAGGGCATTATGCTGAGTGAAATAAGTCAGTCACAAAAGGACAAATCTTGCATGAGACCACTATTAAAAAATTCAAGAAAAGGTTTTTACACAGAAAAAAATAATCTTAGATGATTACGAGGGAGGGGACTGGTGGGAATGGGAAATGACTAACTAGACAGCAAACAAGTGTTAACTTTGGTGAAGGGAAAGACAACACACAATATAGGGGAAGCCAACACAACCTGACAAAGGCAAAGTCATAGAAGCTTCCTAGACACACCCAAACACCTTGAGGGACCGAGTTACTGGGTCTGAGACCGGGGTCTTAAAAACTTGCAAGTGGCCAGCTAAGATACATCTGTTTGTCCCATCCCAGCTGGAGCAAAGGAGAATGAAGAAAACCAAATACACAAGGAAAATATTAGTCCAAAGGACTAAACGACCACATGAACCACAGCCTCCACCAGCCCGAGCCCAGAAGAACTAGATGGTGCCCAGCTACCACCACTTACCCCTCTTACAGGGATAACAATAGAGGGTTCTGTATAGAGCAGGAGAAAAATGTAGAACAAAATTCAAATACACAAAAAAAGACCACACTTACTGGTCTGACAGAAACTGGAGGAACTCCCAAGACTATGACCCCCAGACATCTAGCTAACTCAAAACTGAAGCCACTCCAAAAGTCCACCTTTCAGCCAAAGATTGCTCGTTGTTAGGCGCACTTGAGTCAGTTCTGACTCATAGGCACCCTATGTACAACAGAACGGAACACTACCCAGTCCTGTGCCATCCTCACAATCATTGTTATGCTTGAGCCCATTGTTGCAGCCACTGTGTCAGTCCATCTCGTTGAGGGTCTTCCTTTTTTCGATGACCCTCTACTCTATCAAGCATAATGTACTTCTCCAGGGACTGGTCCCTCCTGATAACATGTCCAAAGTAAGCAAGATGAAGTCTCGCCATCCTTGCTTCTAAGGAACGTTCTGGCTGTACTTCTTCCGAGACAGATTTGTTTGTTCTTCTGACAGTCCATGGTATATCCAATAATCTTCGCCAACACCATAATTCAAAGGCATCAATTCTTCTTTAGTCTTCTTTTTTCATTGTCTGGCTTTCATATGAACATGAAGCAATTGAAAATACCATGGCTTGGATCAGGCGCACCTTAGTCTCCAAAGTGATATCCTTGCTTTTTAACACTTTAAAGAGGTTTTTTCCAGCAAGTTCACCCAATGTAATATGTAGTTAGATTTCTTAACTGCTGCTTCCATAGGCATTGATTGTGGATCCAAGTAAAATGAAATCCTTGACAACTTCAATCTTTTCTCCATTTATCATGATGTTGCTTATTGGTCCAGTTATGAGGGTTTTTATTTATTTTGTTTATGTTGAGGTGCAATCCATACTGAAGGCTGTAGTCTTTGATTTTCATCAATAAGTGCTTCAGATCCTCTTAGCTTTCAGCAAGCAAGGTTGGGTCATCTGCATATCTGATGTTATTAATGAGTCTTCCTCCAATCCTGATGCTGCATTCTTCTTCATATAGTCTAGCTTCTTGGATTATTTGCCCAGCATACAGATTGAATAAGTATGATGAAAGGATACAATCCCATTGCACACCTTTCCTGATTTTAAACCACGTAGTATCCCCTTGTTCTGTTTGAATGACTGCCTCTTGGTCTATGTGCAGTTTCCTCATGAGCACAATTAATTAAGTGTTCTGGAATTCCTATTCTTCTCAATGTTATCTGTAACTTGTTATGATCCATACAGCTGAATGCCTTTGCATAGGCAATAAAACACAGGTAAACATCTTGTATTCTCTGCTTTCAGCCAAGATTCATCTGACATTAGCAATGATATCCCTCCTTCCACGTCCCCTTCTGAATCCGACTTGAATTTCTGGCAATTCCCTGTCGATGGACAGCTGCAACCCCTTTTGAATGACTGTCAGCAAAATTTTACTTGTGTGTGATGTCAATGATGTTGTTCGATAGTTTCCACGTTCTGTTGGAGCACCTCCAGTGCTGTATCTGTTTGTTGAAACATCTCAATCGGTATTCCGTCAATTCCTGGAGCCTTGTTTTTCACCATTGCCTTCAGTGCAGCTTGGACTTCTTCCTTGAATACCATCGGTTCTTGATCATATGCTACCTCCTGAAATGCTTGAACGTTGACCAATTCTTTTTGGTACTGTGACTCTGTGTGTTCCTTCCATCTTCTTTTGATGCTTCCTGCATCTTTCAATATTTTCCCTGTAGAATCCTTCAATATGGCAATTCGAGGCTTGAATTTTTTCTTCCGTTCTTTCAGCTTGAGAAATGCTGAGCATGTTCTTCCCTTTTGGTTTTCTAACTCCAGATCTTAACCAAGATTAGACAGGCCTATAAAACAAACAATCACACACGTGAGGAACGTGTTTGTTAGTTCAATCAAGTATATGAGACCAAAAAGACAATACCTGCCCAAAAGCAAAGGCAGGAAGGTAAGGGCAAACTGAACAAATGGACACAGGGAACCTGGGGTGGAAAAGTGGAGAGCGCTGACAGATTGTAGGGATTGTAACCAACATCGCAAAGCAATTTGGGAATAAATTTTAGTACGAGAAGCTAATTTGCCCTGTAAAGTTTCATCTAAGGCAAATAAAATTAAAAATATTAATAATAATTCCTTATATATGTTTATCTGGAGATCAAGGGAGATCTCAGGGCTAACGGTGTAGATTTCATTATTATTTTTTATCCCTGTTGAAAATTATATTTTATTAATTGTCCTTACCTGTTCAAAATCCTTCCATGTAGAGTGAAATATTCATTTTCATTACCTTGGCAAGATGAAAGGACAGTAGGAAGTTATTCTTTATAATTATATTGTGATATATACATTACTATTAAGTAATGCAAATCAGCATCACTTCACTCCTGTTTTTCCTCCTACTTAACACTAATTAGTACTCAAACCATTCATGCAAGGTGAGTAAGAGCTTCACAGAGATTACTCAGCTACTTCCTGGTTGCTGAGATCCACTCCATCCACATAGTAGAATGGGTACACAGGAAGTGACTAACACATGTGTTCATTTGCAGGATAAAATAAGCAAAGCAAGTAGAATTTCCTAAGTTGAAAAACTTACATGAGAGAAAGAAAAATTTTCCTTTTGGAATAGGTGTTCAGATATTATCAAAGACTTGATTATCCAGTTTGTAGCTTATCTGACATATGTCTCGTCTCTCTGCTTGTTGCCCCCTTGTGCCCGTTTGCAGATAGTTTCTGTGACACAACTCATTCATTCATTCAGACATTGTGTTACCCAGTGTGATCCGGGCCCCTTCGTTTGCTGGGTCCTAGGCACCAAAACTGGGTTTTTAAAAAAAATATATCATACTCTTTCTGACCTCAAAATGATTGGAGAGCTCTTGCCATAATCATTCCGAAATGTCCTAGCCTTAGACTGACTCCTTCTCATTCTTAGGTTAGAAAACCTTTCTCCAACAATGCTATCTTTATTAGTTCACCTGTGTTATTTTACCATCACAGAATCCTGTTTACTTCCTTCTTAGAATCTGAGAAAATCTATAATCATCTACTCTCCCGATTTTTTCTTAGTCAAACTCAAGAGGAGCTTAATTTTATTGATCTTTTTCACTTTGAATTTATCTTTTGGCTTTTTTATTTTCTTTATTAATTTTTGCTTTTATATGTCAAAATCAAGCTTTCTAGTTCTTTTGCTTTATTTTGTTGGTCATTTTTCAATATTCTTAAGATGTATACTAAAAGACGATTCTCAAATTCAAATAGAATTGCAAGAGACCCTGAATCGCCAAAACCATCTTGCAAAAGAAGAATAAAGTTGGAGGATTCACACTTCCCAATTTCAAAAATTACTATAAAGCTATAGTAATTAAGACAGTGTGGTACTGGCATAAGGAGAGAAAAATAAATGAATGGAATAGAATTGAGAGTCCAGAAATAAATCCATAAATCTATGATCAATTGATTTCTGACAAGGGTGCTATGACCACTTCATGGGGAAAGAACAGTCTCTTCAGCAAATAGCACTGGGACAACTGGATTCCCACATGCAAAAGAATGAAGTTGGACCCTACCTCATACCATGTGTGAAAACTAACTAAAAACGAATCAATGAGTTAAAACTATAAAACTACTATACTAAAACATATAGGTAAATATTTATGACTTTGGATTTGGTAATACTTCCTTACAGATGACACCACAAGTACAAGACACCAAAGAAAATAAATACATTGTACTTTATCAAAATTTAAAAGTCCGTGCATCAAAAGACACCCTCCAAAGTTAAAAGACAACCTACAGAATGGGCTAAAATATTTGTAAATCATGCATCTAATAAGGGTCTAGTATCCAAAATATATAAGAATTCTTTTAACTCAACAACAAAAATTTAAACAACCCAATTCAAAAATGGGCAAAGTCACATGGGGTCAGTAAAAAAATATATGGGCAACAGACATGAACAGACATTGCTTCAAAGAACATACACAATAGTCAACAAGTATGTGAAAAAATTTTCAACATTATTAGTCATTAGAGAAATGCAAATCAAAACAACAATGAGATACTACATCATAGGATGGCTATAATAAACAAACAGAAAATAACAAACGTTGATGAGGATGTGGAGAAATTGGAACCCTTGTACATTGCTGGTAAAAGCAAAACCAAACCTGTTGCCATGGAGTTGATTCCGACTCACAGCGATCCTAGAGGACAAAGTAGAACTGCCCCACAGGGTTTCCAAGGAGAGGCTGGTGGATTCGAACTGCTGACCCTTTGGTTAGCAGCCATAGCTATTAACCACTGCACCACCAGGGCTCGACAAGGAATTTTGCCGCTGCTGTGGGAAACAGTTTGGTGGTTTTGCCATAAATTAAACATCGAATTACCATAAGACCCAGCAATTCTACTCCTAATTATATACTCAAAAGAATTGAAAAATGATATTCAAACCAAAAACTTGTACAAGAATATTCATAGCAGCACTATTTAGAATAGCTACTGAAAGATGGAAACAACCCAGGTGTCCATCAGCTGATGAACAGATAAACAAAATGTGATACAATGGAATATTATTCAGCCATAAAAAGGAATGCTATGACGTGGATGAACCTTGAAAACATTATTCTAGGTGAAAGAGATTCACAAAAGGTCACATACTATATGATTCCATTTATATGAAGTATCCACAATAGGCAAATTCATAAAGACAAAAAGTAGATTAGTGGTTACCAGGTGCTGAGGGGGAGCGGAGAATAGGAAGTGACTGCTGAATTGGTACGAGGTTATCTTTTAGGGTGATGAAAATATTCTGAAACTGGATAGCAGTGATGGTTGCACAGCACTGTGAATATACTAAATGGCATTGAATCATACACTTTAAAATGATAAAAATTTTAAATTTTGTGTTGTGTGCACGTCTTAGTCATCTAGTGCTGCTACAACAGAATTACCACAGGTGGATGGCTTTAACAAAGAGAAATTAATTTCTTCACAGTAAAATAGGCTAAAAGTCCAAATTCAGGGCATCAGCTCCAGGGGAAGGCTTTCTCTGTCGGCTCTGTTGGCCTTTTCATCAATGTTCCCCCGGACTAGGAGCTTCTCCGCGCAGAGACCCCGGGTCCAAAGGACAGGCTCTGCTCCTGGCACTGCTTTCTTGGTGGTATGAGGTCCCCCTGTCTCTGCTCACTTGTCTTTTATATCTCAAGAGATTGCCTCAGGACACAATCTAATCTTGTAGACTGAGTCCTGCCTCACTAACACAACGGCCACCCATCCTCCCTCATTAACACCATGGAGGCAGGATTTACAACATATAGGAAAATCACACAATACCAGGAATCATGGCCCAGCCAAATAGATACACACATTTTTTGGGGGACATAATTCAATCCATGACAGTGCATTTTACCACAATAAAAAAGCAAGTGAAATAAAAGTATTTGGGTTCTTTTGGGGTCATTGCTTCTGCATATAAGTTTTTTTACATGAGCCTGTCAATATCCTTGACGTCACTACAGTATTGAATCTTTCAATCTGTTAACATAGTACCAAAAATACCCCAAACCAAACCCGTTGCCATCGAGTCGTTTCTGACTCATAGTGACCCTATAGGACAGAGTAGAACTGCGCTCATAGGGTTTACAAGGAGCAGCTGGTGGACTCCAACTGCCGACCTTTTGGTTAGCAGCTGAGCTCTTAACCACTGAGCCACCAGTCTTCTTTACATCTTTCATTACAGTTTTAATTTTTTCTCTCTAAAGAAATTGCATATTTTTTGTTAGATTTATTCCTTCTTGTTGTTACGTGCCGTCAAGTTGATTCCTACTCATAGTGACCTTATAGGACAGAGTAGAACTGCCCATAGGGTTTCCTAGGCTATAATATTTTTTTTAAATAATAACATTTTATTGTGTTTTCAGTGAAAATTAGGTTCCCATTTGACAATTTCTACACAATTGGTTTAGTGACATTAGTTACATTTTTCACAATGACTCAACATTCTCTTTCATTGCTTTCTGTTTGTACTGTTTCTGGTACTCTAGTTTTCCTGCCACCTTATTGTCTCCTCTTTGCTTTAGCGTAATTGTTGACCTTTTGGTCTCATATAGATGTTTTGTTTTTTAATAGAGCACCATACTCACAGGTAATATCCTTTATTTTGTGCGTTGCTCTGTTATTTTGGTAAAAGGTGGCCTCGGGATAGTTTCAGTTCAAGGTTTAAAATGTATCTCAGAGTGACAGTCTCAGGGAGTCCTCTGGTCTCATTTGATCCAGGAAACTGAACTTTTTAAGAACTTGAGTTTTATTCCACGTTTTTCTTCCATTCTTTCAGGGTTCATCTACTGTGGCCCTAATCAGAACAGTCAGTAGTGGTAGCTGGGCACTATCAAATTCTTCTGGTCTCAGGATAGATGAGGCTGTGGCTTATGTAGGCTATTAACCCTGTAGACTAGTTTCTTCTCTGGAACTGTGGTTTTCTTCTTTCTCTTTTGCTTCTGACATGTAGAGACCAATAGTTGTAACTTAGACGGCTGCTTGCAAGCTTTAAGATCCTAGATGCTACTCACCTCACTAGGATGTAGAACATGAACTTTGTGAACTATATTATACCAATTAACTGAGTTGTCCCATGAGACTAAGGTCCTAAACCCTCAAACCCAGAAAACTAATGTCTTAAGGTATTTGGTTATGTCTAACAGGTATCTGTAACTCTATCTTCTATGAATATATGTCTGCACACATGTATCTTTACCTACACGTATATATAGTTACTTCTATCCGTGCACACACATATATACACCTGTACCTACCAGTATACCTGTATGCCCATATACACATACATATGTGACCATACACTTGTTTGTTTGGTCATTGTTGGTTTTGTTGCCAAATTATATATGTCAAATTCTTTAGTACAAACATCCTTTTCTCTCCTAGGCTGTAATCTTTATGGGAGGAGATTGCCAGGTCTTTTCTCCTGCAGAGCACCTGGTGGATTTGAACTGCTGACCTTTCTGTTAGCAGCCAAGTGCTTAACCATTGCACCACCAGGGTGCCTTGATTTATTCCTAGGTACCTTATATTATACTGTAAACTTTCTTTATAGTTAAAAAAGAGCAAGTTCTTATGTTCAGCCCCTTAGACTAAAGGGAAATAAAAGTCATCTTTCTGGAAAACTTTCTTATTTCACCATAACCTTTTCTCTCTCCTTGGGGTTTATTAAGATATAGTAATTTCCACTGAAAACGTTAAACTCCATCAAAATAGAATCTGAAGAAGGTTCACCAGCGTAAATTGAGACAACTGAGAAATAAATTTCCTTTAAGATTTTTATACTAAATGCCTCTTCCTACTTACAAAGAAATATGTGATAAATAAATAAAGCTGATTGTCTTCACATGGAAAGTCGGCCTGGTATTTGTCAGAGGCCTTAGTCAAATGTAGACAAAGACTATTTTTTACCACTAACAAATGACTTTTCTATTTCTATCCATGAACCAACAAATATTTGGGGAAGAAATAATTCAGTATATACATTTCTGGTTGGGTGGGAATATATTCAGTGTGAAACCAGATAACCCATGGGGGAAAAAAATTAATTCAACGTTTCTTTAAAAAAAATAGTAGTCTGACTGAGGGGAGATGTCTGAATGAAATAAATTTGCTAGGATGTAAGCCTGTCCAAGGATATGAGCCAGCAGTCTTCAATTCAGGGATCAGCTAACAAGGCTGTGAGCATAAAGATATAAAAAGAGAATACCTTCGGGAGGGCATTCAGCTAGAATTGTCTTTTATAGGCTGGTCATGGAATAGATTTACTGGAAACTAATATTTCCCTCTATTCCACGAGTTGTGAAGCACCCCTTAAGTATAGATCCTAGGACATTTGTGCAGGGATATTAAAAATACCATTTACCAAGTGTTGGAGTTCCATTGTTTACAGCCAAGATAATGTCGTTGTTGCTGTTAGGTGCCGTCGAGTCGGTTCCAACTCATAGTGACCCTGTGCACAATAAAACGGAACTTTTTCCCATTTTCAGATGAAGACATTGAAGTAGAGATAGGAGACTTTCCAAGTCCACACAGATGGTTGATAGGGTAATAATACTAGCAACCCTTTCCTGAGCAACTACTATGAGGCAGGCAGTATACCAAGTACTTTACCAACATAACTGTCCTCATGATAAGCCTGCAAAGAAGGTATGATTATATCCGTTTGACAGTTGGGAAAACCGAGATTCAGAAATCTAAAGTGACCTGCCTAAGGCCTAAGTGCTGTGTGGCTGTGTTTAATCCTAGATGGGTCTAGCTCCAAACCCTGAACACATTCTTATCCATCAGAAAGCCTCTGTCTGGTGTTTTGGGTTAAAGTGATCATTTCACTACATTCTTATGGGATTGTTTTAGAACACAGTACCTTTACAGTTTTCTTTTTCCTTTTCTTTGCTGATTGTTTTTTTCTTTGCCATTTAATTTGTTTTTTAAAAATTATAAAAGTAATGCTCACTTATGGTTTAAAAAAGACCAAACAAGAAAGGTATAAAGTCAATAGTAAAACTTCCTCCTTCTCCATTCCATTCTTTTCCCGAGGTGATCACTGTGAAATTTCTTGCATAACTCGTTTCTGAAATTATATATATACATACATTTGTGTATATATTCAAGCACACATTGTTTTCTTTTACTCAGATGAATTCCTATTTTGCATACTGCTCTGCACCTTTCTTTTTTCAATTATCATATCTTGCACATCTTTCCATACAAGTGCATACAGTTCTACATTTTTGTTTTAATACCAAAACCAAACCAGTTACTATTACGTCAATTCCAACTTATAGTGACTCTATAGGACAGGGTAGAACTACCCCACTGGGTTTCCAAGGAGCAGCTGGTGGATTCAGACTGTCAACTTTTTGCTTACCAGCCGAGCTCTTAACCACTACGCCACCAGGGCTCCTTTAATAGCTGTAGATAGATGGATAGATAGACAGATATTCCATTATATGGATGTACATAATCCATATAACCAATCCCTACTGATGCTTCCTTTTTCTTATTGCAAACAATACTGCAAAGATCAGTCCTGTATGCATATCTTTGCATACTTACGTGAATTTATCTGTCAAATCGAATTAGATACTTACAAAATCAAAGTTTGCCCTCTAAGCAAGGTCTAATTTCAGTTATGATAAGTCATGGGGCAGAAAATTCAGGAACACCAAATCCAGAAACCAATTTTAAAAAGTTTTTCTGTTCTTTATTGTCTACTCGAAGTAACCTTACTCAAAACTCAAATATTACCAAATTGGCATCAGTCCACTGCTGGTGGACAGAATCCTTGCAAATATCTAAGCTATCTGGACTTGCCATGTTTTGCCAGGTTGCTCACGGAGGGTTTGGCCTATATGTGAGTGACAGCTTTAAAGGGTAGGTATGTTCTGGCTCTTTTCATTGCTGTCCTTAAGGCAGAAATCACGTAGGGGGTCTCTTTGAGGCTAGTTCCATGGGAATGACCCTCTTGCTAATTTATTAAAGTAATATTAAACAGTATCTGGAACAACTTTTTTAACAAAATTTCCAGAAACTTTGCAATTATTACATGTTCAGTTAGTAGCAAAATGTGAAGTTGTTCTTTCTGAGAAAGGGCCTTGTCAATCCTGATTACCTCCTTGAGAACAACAATTATCTCACAATTTGATATTTCTCTTTTTCCTCAGAGACAGACACACTCAGGAAAACCATTAAATATATGGTGAGTGTTAAAAAGGGGCATTTGGCTAAGGATTTATTGGGATAAGGGTGAATTCCTAGGAATGGATGCTGAGTCAAATAAGATGCAATTTAAATTTTGATAAACGTTATCAAAATGCCATCTAAAAATTGTTTATATTCCCACAAGTTTGTATTACCCTCTACCCTGCGCACACCGCCCCTCAACACACACCATTCTAATCCTGGATATTATTGATGTTTTAATTGTAGAAAATATAATTTAAAAAATACAGTATCTTGGTTTTGAATTGCATTCTTAGATTATGAATGACATTTAACATCACGTATTTCTTTGCTTAAGAACTGCCTGCCTTAGAATTTATTTTAAGCATCTGAAAGCAAAGTGGGGGGAATCATCTCATAATGGGTAAATATGAAAGAAGACAATTTCAAATTCCTTTTGAAAAAAGTTTCTTTTCTGCAGGTCAGCTCAGAATGTTTAGTGTACTCACTGGGAGTCTCCAAGAGGGGATGTGCAAGAGAAGGATTGTTTTCACTCCTCTCACTTTCTTATGACAACAGTTTATAATGACTCCATCTATGAAGTCTCTGGGTGGCATAAATGGTTAAGTGCTTGGCCACTAACTGAAAGGTCATCAGTTCAAATCCACTCAGAGGCACCTTGGAAGAAAGGCTTAGTGATCTACTTCTGGAAAAATCACAGCCATTGAAAACCTTAGGGAACACAGTTCTATTCCGACACATTTTCATATGACGGAGTTGACTTAACGGCAACTTTTTTTTTGGTATAATTCCTAGATGCTGTGGAAATCATATTTATGAGTGTATACTATTATATTTGGGAGCCCTGGTGGTGCAGTGGTTAAGCACTTGTCTGCTAACCAGAAGATCAGTGGTTCGAACCCACCAGCTGCTCTGCTGGAGGAAGATGTGGCAATTTGCTTCCATAAAGATTACAACCTTGGAAACCCTATGGAGCAGCTCTATTCTATCCTGTAGGGTCACTAGGAGTCAGAATCCACTCAACAGTGGTGGGATATATTATTATATTTAAAAATTATAAGGTAAAAGATTATTTGTTGTTAAATATATTATTCAGTTATGTTATATATTTATCTTTAAGAACTGTCTCAAATGATGACAAAAAAAGTGGGTTTAGATAAAATGGTAAATAGTGTGCTAGATTGTCTGCAGAGATGACCATCAAACATTTATCCCATCTTTATACAAACAGATAACTCCTTCCATCAAAAGTGGAGTCTATTTCTCTTCCTCTTGACTCCAGTTGGCCTTGTGATTTGCTATGAACTAATAGTCTCCCCAGCCTAAGTGCTCGATATGTGGATGAAGCCATCTTGGGCCTTCCAGCTCAACCTAAGCTCCCTGCAGATTGCAGTCACAGAAAGATCCTCATCAAGACCATGTCAAGATGAAGAACTGCCCAAATGAGCCCAGCTAACTCACGGAATCATAAGAAATAAAATGGATAACTGAAAAACTAAAGTAGGGACTAAGATAGTGCCCAGAGAGAAAAGTTATCTGAAATATGAAATAAAAACCAACTGTCAAGACACAGGGAGCTCAATGTAGATGAATGGGGGAGAACCCAGACCAGTGAGAGAGTACAAAACTCATATCCTGAGTGAAGATTCAATAGCTGGGATCAATATCCTAAACCAGTATTTTCCGAGAGAACTTTCTGTGGCTATTGAGCACTTGAAATGCGGCTAATGCATCTGTGGAGTTGAATTTCAAATTTTCTTTCATTTGAACTAATTTACATTTAAATGGTTACATGTGGCTAATGATTCGCATATTGAACAGTACGGTCACCACATTATATGTGGAACTTCACCATGATGAAAGTCTCCAACAACTCACCCCAGCATTTCATCTCCTCCATCTAATTTGCTCTCAGAATTCTGAAAGGAACCTCACTACTCAGACCTTGGTTTGCTTAAAAGTCCCAGAGAGCTGCTTAGAATTACCACAGAATCTGTCAGCATCCCCATATCCAAAACCAAGAATGAAAAGAACAGGGCCCCCCTTGTTGTGGTCTCTGAGTACTGAATTGAGATAGGGCTGGGAAGAACAAATTTTAAAGAAAATCTGTCCCTGTCTTCATTCTAAGCCTTCAAAGTCTTGAGGTCAAAAAGAAAAAAACAAGTTTGTTATGAAGGAAATTTCTAAGAACTTTAACTGCAGTACTTGAAATTCAAACCCAAACTTATATATATATGTATGCTGTGTTTCCCAAATCCTTTCAATATAGAAATGTTTTGTATGTGTGACCTCTATTAACCTCTTGCAACAGCAACAGGACACATTTTGATAATGCTCTTTTAGAAAACCGCAGAAGAATTTTTATTAAACTGGGCTAAATGTCATAATGAAATATTGAACACTTCAACCATGAATACTACATGATAACTTTTCAAAATCAATTCCATTTCCCTAATTAGAAAATTAATCATTTGAGATTATTAAACAAATATGAGGCAAGATTAAAATGATGATTTTCATTTCCTTATAGGTTAATTTTTAAATATTTAACAAAAATAGAATAATATTCTTCTCAGAGAAGGCAAGATTGTAGCTGAGATTTAATTTTAATTATACGATAACTACATTCCAAAAATTTTCAAGCACTGTTTTTAAAATTCCTACCTTCTAAAGGCAATATTGACATTTACATGATTAAAATCATCATTCTTCTACACCCACCTGTCAACGAGCCAAGATTTTCCAAGGAGCCAAGGACAAATAACTATTTCAAGGACTCTTTCTGCTAGAGAGAAATTCTCACTTTTGGGGGACAACAGAATTTGTTCTGCTTCACTGTCTAATTTAACACCCTGAAAATGTATTATTTCTACTTTCTATGAGTCCTTAATAGACTCTCCTACTCTCCACAGTTAGTTCTGATTGGATCATCAAATGAAAGTAAACTGGCTAATGATTCCAGTCAGTTAAAGATGAGGTTAAAATCTGAGAAGGTGTCTCTTCTCCCAGATTCTATTCATGGTATTTTATTGTTGGTAAAAGCCCTGAAAGATCTTCTTCATTCAAGATTCTCATCCTGGCTGTGTATTAAAATAAAATTAGAATAAAAGGTAGGGAGAGGAGCTTATTAAAATGCTGATTCCTGGGCCTCACCCCAATGAATCTCAGACATAGCTATTGTTAAAGTCACTCAGCATACATATATAACTGCAGTGCTTGAAATTGAAACCCAAACTGCTCACTTTGTGGACCTGGGACTAAGGGCCAGCCCAGAGCATTGTTGCCTTTTCATTTTTTATTCATGAGGAGTGGAACACACTAAGTCTCATTTCCAAGCCTGTTTACGAGTCACCAGGGTTACAAGGGGGTGCTACAAGCGGTGTCTCCAAGGCCACCTAAGGAGGTGAAAGGTGAATAGTGAGGGAGGAGGTGGCTCCTGCTCTCCCACCAGTGCACCCCTCATATCTGGATGTATATTGTTGTTGTTGTTAGCTGGCTTCAAGTCAGCCCCCCAGCTCATAACAACCCCATAGACAACAGACTGAAATGCCTCCTGGTCCGGGGCCATCTCCATGATCAGCTGGGGATCCAACCATTGTGAGCCATAGGGTTTTCATTGGCTGGTTTTCCAAAGTACATTGCTAGACCTTTCTTCCTAGTCTGTCTTAGTCTAGAAGTTCCACCGAAACCTGTTTAGCATCCTAGCAATCCATAAGCCTCCAACAACAGATTGACAGTGGCTTTACGTGAGGTACATTTGCTGGGACTCCAATCTGGGTCTCCCATATGGAAGGCAAGAATTTTACCACTGAGCCACTGCTGTCTCCTCTTTATATTGAGGTTCTTAATGTTTTGTTTGAAAAGAGGGCCCCACTGCTAAAATAAACCATCTGAAAATCACTCTCTAAAACTGGGAACATGCTGTGAAAATGTCCATTTCTGAAATGTTTATCAGAATATCTTAGGAGCCAGACACCAGTTCAAATATTAATGAAATGTGAAAACACTTAAAAGAACAGAGGAGTGTTTATTCTCAAGTCACATTTGTTCAGCTGTTTGATGAGCTCTCAGGGGATATCTGAGCTCAAATATTTGCACCTGTGAAAAATGTGTAGCAGGTAAGAATCTCAGGCTAGGAGTGCAAATTTTTTATATGTATTTAACGTTTCTGCAATTGACCTAATTTCTGTTTCATGTTCCATAACCCTGATACCTAATATTGAGGGCACCTTACCCCTGCTCCGTGGTTGTGACTGACCTGGGGGGATTTCAGTGGTGCCACAACAAGAGGGAGGGGCTCTGGTCTCTGGTCCTCGCATGTCATTGCTGGCATTGTCTGAGACATGCCCCTTCCCTCCTAGCCTCTGGTCACAGGTACATGCAGATCCCTTTTATTCCTGATGGCAAGGATCTTAGGTCCAGTTCTCTATCAAGGGCTTCTGCCCAATGCCTGGTGTCTCAGGAACCCAGCCCTCCTAGGTTTTAGGGACCATGTGAGGGTGTCTCAGGGTCCTCTGCTCAGACACCACTCCACCATTTCTGCTGTATAGATTCCCCACAACGCTGGCAAAAGGGGGACCCATTCAGGATGCTGCGTCTCTTGGCTCCACGTTGGAAATGAGGCAGAGTTCTTCTCTGACGGTGGTTCTCCAAAGCCCTATCGAGACCAGCCCCAGTGGTGTGGACCAAGGCACAGAGTCCGTCTCCAGAGAACACCAGTGTCTAAGCTTTTTTCTGTCTCGTCTTTCTTACGGAGACTGTAGTCGAGGGGGTGGGTAAACAGGCATGAACTGAGAACCATTTTCTTCCAAAACCATTATTTTTCTCCTGAAGCCTTCAGAAGCCAGGCTCTTGCAACTCAAAAAACCTCTTCTCTCAAAACAATTATTTCTGCCATCATTTCAAAAGCCTATTTTAAAACTCAAATGCAGAGAATTGCTTGCTTGTTCTTCTTTTCTCTTCTGTCATCTCTGCCCCAGTGGAGGTGGGGAGAGTCACAGGAGACAAAAAAAGACAGAGAGAAAAAAAAAAAAAAACTGGTATCAGTTAATGCATCTATATTGTGTCTTTCTGCACATGCATGAACGGGAAATATTGGTCAGGTTCTCATCAATTCCTTTCTTCTTGTTGCATATATTCTCCAACCAGGCCTGACTACATAATTTGCAGGGCCCAGAGCAAAATAAAAATGTGGGACGTCTTGTTAAAAAGAAGATTACGAATTTCAAGACTGCAACAGCAGAACATAAAACCATGCACAAAGCCCTTCTGAACACTTGGTCCTGTGCAACTGTACAGGTCCCATAGCAATGAAGAGGGTCCTGTTACTAACCCTTAAAGCGTCTCTCTCCTTGATTTTCATTAAATTGTTATGTTTATTATCAAAATAATGTAAGATAATCTAAATGTCTATCAGTAGGAACTAATAATATAAATTACAGAATTTCCATAGGATAGAAGACTGCAGTTGTTTATTAACACGTGGAGATAATAAATGACATGGAACAATGTTATGGGTCTTCTATTAGAAACGGCAGTGTGCCTGCCCTGACCACTCTCCATGCCTTGTAAGGGAATGTGCCCCACCCACCGCTCTTGCAGCCAGGCGAGGGGGACCATAGCCTACCGCATGGCTCCTCCCTCCACTGCACAGCTCATTGGCTCGCGGCGAGCAACAGATTCAAGAGCAACCAATCTGTAGACTTGCCAGCAATCTATTACCTGTAGAGCTTTGCTGGCAAAATGAATGGGCAAATTTAGAGATGTGTAATAAAAACCCAGAAACTAGGAACCAGTAAGGGTGGGAGTTCAGTTGAAAGGTCACAAGGTGAAGCTGAGGCCAGAGGGGCTGCTGCAGGAAGTACCCGTTGCCTTACGAGTCGATTCCGACTCATAGCGACCCTGTAGGACAGCGTAGAACTGCCCCATAGGGTTGCCAAGGAGCAGCTGGTGGATTCGAATTGCGAACCCTTTGGTTAGCAGCCTGAGCTCTTAACCATTGTGCCACCAGGGCTCCAGCTGCAAGATGTTGTAAACTGAACTATGGGGGAGCAGAAATTAGGAATGAATAGAGAAAGCAGATTGGAAGCAAGCCAAAAAGAAGGCGTAGGGAGGGCAGCCAGTCATGTTGCCGGCCCAGCTATGCAGCAAGGACCCAGAGCTCCTGCGGCTAAGATCTCCGGGCTCTTAGGGGCCAGACACACACTCCATTCCTTGCTCCATGAGGAGTCCACCCCAACCCGGCTTCTGTTCTTGGCTTTCCAAGACAATTCCCTTATCGTTCCCTATAAATCCTTTCGATAAGCCATTTAGATGGACTAGCTTCAGAGAGTCCTGATCTTGCAACTATCACAAAAGATTATGAGCTCAATTTTAGTTTTTAAATGTGTGCTTAGATGTATGTATGGATATGAAATAAAGTCATAAACTTGCAGTATTCTTAGAAGTACCAAGCTTACCAAAAAAAAAAAACCATTGCCATTGAGTCGATTCCGACTCATAGTGACCTTGTAGGACAGAGTAGAACTGCCCCATAGGGTTTCCAAGAGTGACTGGTGGATTTGAACTTCTGACCTTTTGGTTAACAGTGGTAGCTCTTAACTACTGTGCCACCAGGGCTCCACCAAGACTAGATGGCTTCTTTATTTCTCCATTATCTGGTATGATCACCTAAAAGATACTGCCTACCAGCTGCTGGGGACAATTAGACTTGCCAACATCCCAATCTTCAGTGACATAAACGTCTCCTTTCGGCATACACACTCAGCTATTTAAAGTTTAACCCCTTAGGTTTTTGTTAAAGATATACCTGCATGTATGCAAATAACTTATTTGAGACTATTCATGCAGTATGATTTGTAACAGAATTTTATCTATTTCCATCAATAAGGAAAGTGCTAAATAAATTATTAAGCATACTTACAATGAAATATTCTCCAGAAGACAAAAGAATGAGCACAATTTCTTTATACTAATATAGAAACCTCTATGACATATTTATGCTACCTTTCATTGAAGACAAGGAAAAAATAACATTAACACTATGTATTCACATTTGCTAGTAATAACATAAAAAGAAAACTCTGGAAAGATATGTAAGAAACCAATTAAAACGGCATCCTTCAGAAGGAATGCTACTGGGGGACTAGGAATAGGGTAAATGAGAAGAATAATTTTTTCCCATAAACCTCTGTATATTGTTTCAATTTATGAACCATGCGAATATATTACTATAAAAGTGAAGCATATTTTAAAAAGTAATAACATTCAACCTCCTATCAGAGAGATATAAATAATATATTTCGTGTGACTCTGATTAAAATGACAAGTCCCTCAGATTTACCTAAGCCTCCCGGAACAGCATCTGGTTGGGGGTAGATTAAGTCATCTATGGCAGCAGAGTGAGGAGAACTTTTCTGCCTGGTCATACTCTCTGCTGACATCTGCAGCTGAAGTTGGCAGCTGGTGTACGTCACTTTTCTTTCTCTATGTTGCCAAGGTCAAGTGGAGCTCTCATGCGGACTTGGCCTTACCTTAGCTCTTGCTGATGCTCAAGCCCCCCTGGTGCCTTCCATATCCTCCTTCTGGTCCCTGCTTGAAGCCTGATCCCACAGCCTCTGCTATAGGGGCATCCTACCCAGGCCTGCTGACTTCCACTGAGCAATCTTCTGATTCCACCCCACTCCCTTCCCTACCTTCCCCTATCCTTGGCTTTCAGGAACCCCTGGGACTAATCCACAGCACACAGAAATGAGAAGAGCTTTGGAAATCTAAACCTCAGTCTTCCCTATATCGACCATGGAGAGGATCTCCAAGTCCGCAGTGATGTGGCCAACCTCCAGGTTGGTGTGTGGGAAATTTGCAAAGCTGCAAAGCTGCTCCCCTACCAGACCCAATGTGAATCTGGGAAAAAACCCTGCCCTTAGCCTTCCCCTCCACTTTTCTTACACATTTGGCTTTAGCCCACAGAGGGGGGATTGTTTTATATTTTTAATTTTA
>NW_004443943.1:2180252-2181555 GCF_000243295.1 Trichechus manatus latirostris
AAGAACACTACCTTAATGTAAACAAAGGGCTTAAAATGTACTAGTAGTTTCAGAGACTGACGTGATGATTGAAAGAGACATTTTGGTGGTTATGTCCTCATTGGCGGCCGACCAATTTAGTATAAAGTGGTCTTGTGCAAGACACAAGAAAAATCTGTCATATTTAGTTTTGTGAAAAAAAAATCAGTGACAGTTCACCAAAGTAATCTGATTCCTGACACTGTTTTCCTTTATGTGTCTTTAAAAGTTCTGAGTGATACAGTCCATACTAGGAGAGAAATTCTCCAGGCAACATGTGGAATTAACAGAAATTTTTAAAAAAGAGAGACAGAGAGATCATTTTTAGTGGAACAAGACTCCCTGTTACCTTCGATTCATGTAGAAAAAGCCCAGACAAGTCCATTTATCATTATCAACTGACAATATGTAATCTGGCCTTCTAAACGTTTTCATACTGTCTTTCCACATAATAATACATTTTTAAAAAGAGTTGGCTGTGTCAAAAGTGCATTTAATATGTTTCCCCAGACAACATATACTCAATAGTTTAAACTTACCTCTTTCTTTAACTGGGAGACAGAAAAAAAATATCCAAATGGTGCGAGTGGCATAACCAAACACAAGCAAGGAACTTTTACAACCACAATTCCAAAAACAGCCCTCCAAATATGCATTTCCTGTTTCCATTATCCAAACACTGGTTGAGTGATTTAGCAGCGCATCGTCAGCCGAGAAGGCTTGTTTATATGGAATGATCCTGATGGCAAAAAATTCTGCCAAAAATATTCTGTAACAGAGGTGAAATATTCTGTAACAGAGGTGTAAGGCTTGCTTGAAGCACAGAACTCAAGAGACCCAGTAATCATTTGGTTTGGCTTAGTATATTTAATCCTGATTTAAAATTTTCAAGAGACTATGGAATCCCTCACAATATTCTCATCCTATTACAGTGGAGGGAGATGTTTTAACTCAATTCTACCAATGTTCATTGACTTTCTCCAGACTTCTGCAGTAATATGGCTGACACTGAATAGTACAACAACTGTGGCAGTTTTCAGACATGGCTGCAAATTCTTCGACATTCGTCCCATTGAGAGGTGGGGTCTCTTATCCCTCTCCTTGAATCTTGTGCCAGCTTCAACTAATAGAGTATGAAGGAAGAGATGCTATGTGGTTTCCAAGGCTAGATCATAAAAGGCCATGCAGCTTCTGCCTTGTTTGCTGGAACATTCTTCCTGGAGTCACAAGCCACCATGTAAGAAATCTGACTACCCTTAGTTTGCCATTCTGGAGAGGCCTGGTG
>NW_004443943.1:2183366-2184716 GCF_000243295.1 Trichechus manatus latirostris
AGTTACCTAGTCCAAGTTCCTCATTTTAAAATTAAGAAGCTACATCCTGAGAAAGAAAGCATCTTTCCCAGCATAACATCTAGTTATTAGCCTAGCCACACCACCCATCAGGTTCCCTGACTCCCAGTCCAGTGATTTTGCCAGGTTTATACAATTAGCCTGTATCCCGTGTATTAGCAAGAGCCAGTTGAGGTGAGTTCATTTATCCAAACAGTATTTATCACACACCTGTCAGGTACCAGGCCCCATACTATGTCCTGGGTACACGGTGTTGAACACTGTGGACATGGTTGTTGCTCTCATTGGGTGTACAATGCAGGTGGGAAATAATTATTGGCCAATAATCCTTGAGCTTCCTTTCTGTCAATAGCTTCAGCTTCTGCCCCACCCCCCACCCCCTTATTCCTAACAAGAACTATCAACAGAGGAACTGTTGAAGTCAAATTACTTGATCTCTTGCTGAGGACAGAAGTCAGGACGTAACAGGGGAAAGGAAGGAAATCCATCCAGTTGATGTCGAGTCAACTCTAACTCATGACCACCTATGTGTGTCAGAGTAAAACTCTGCTCCATAGGTTTTTCAATGGCTGACTTTGCAGAAATAGATCTCCAGGCCTTTCTTCTGAGGAACCTCTGGGTGTACTGGAACCTCCAACCTTTTTGTTAGCAGCCAAGTGTGTTAACCATTTTCACCACTCAGGGACTACATAATAATCCGGAAACAAGAATAATCAGATGGCAATTAAGCAAAGTTGGTCCATGTGTATAAGATCGTAAGGCAATACAGATTTTTTAAATTGCTATAAAATTGCCAAATGAATTTTCAAGAAGTTCTATCCAGTTCTTTGTATTGTTTATTCAGTTTTGCTTGAGAATTCCCCCTTAATTATTTCAAGAATATTTTTAAGTACCACACTATTCAGGTAGCATCTTTATAAGATGCCTTGTAAAGCTCAAACTAAGTACAAGTAGGAATGTGAGATAGGTTTTAAAAATAGAAATAGGCTGCCTGAGAGGCTATGTGGATGTGGGCGATTTCTAAGTATTTACTGCTATAAAGACAACAATCAAAACATCTCCCAACAATTCAGTCATAAAAATTCAAGCCCTTCTGGCAAACCAGTTGTAGAACCTGTGAACCAAATAACTGCTAATGAGTATGGCAACACCGTGGAGTCTTTATTTTAAAAGGTGCAAAAGCAGTACTTTAAACTTCTAATTTTCATTTTAATTTAAATAGATAAAAGCTCTGCTTCAACTCTTGAGAAATTCTAGCTGTAGGAACAACCTGTCCAACTCATACTCTTCTTCAAAAGATTTCTGTTTTGGCAAAATCATCTTTCAATTCAT
>NW_004443943.1:2193886-2195299 GCF_000243295.1 Trichechus manatus latirostris
GTCTTTTTGAAAAGCATGTAAATCTATGCTGTTTCCTCCAGGACCAGAGAATCATCTCTTTTGAATGTAATCTTCAGGAAAATTCTCCCCTATCTCCCAATTTCCTGGAATAAGGTTAACATAACTTCAGATGGCTCCACCTACCTCTCCATAAAGATAATAGAAAATTACAATTTTATCTTAAAAACATGAATGTAAATAGGTTGTATCCACTTAGCTAAATAAAGAATAAGATTTCTTTCTTCTTTCCAATCTCTTTAATGGATTGTCTGTGATGCAGCACATTCTGGTTTAATGCCTATGCAATAATAAAATCGTTTTCTTTCTTTTCTATTTTTTGTGGAGAGGCTTTCTGGTTTGCGAGTAGTTTTGTTTTTAATTATATTTCCCCAACATACACCAATGTTTATGACATTATTTACAATAACCAAAAAGTGCAAACAACTCAAATGTCCATCAACAGAAGAATGAATGAACAAAATGTGGTTTATGTATACAGTGGAATATTAGTCAGCCAGAAAGAGAAAAGAAGCTCTGATACATGCTACAAGAGTAATGAACCTTGAAAACATTATGCGGCGTGAAATAAGTCGAACACAAAAGGACAAATAGTCTACGATTTCACTTACATGAAATGTCTAGAATAGGCAAATGCATAGAGACCAAAATCAAAACCAGGGGCTGGGCAGTGGGAAGAATGGGGACTTAATGCTTAATGAGTACTGAGTTTCTGTTTTGGGTGATGAAAACGTTTTGGAAATAAATAGTGGTGATAGTTACATAACATTGTGAAAGCAATTAATGTCACTGAAATGTTTACTTAAAATGGTTAAGGTGGCTAATTGTATGTTATCTATATTTTACCATATATAGCTTGTTTTTAACAACAAGATAGAACGTATAAATCACCAGGCATATGACCGAAAACAAAAAATACTGAGCAAATATTAGCTGCTGCTGCTGCTGCTGTTGTTATATGCTAAGTCTCTGATACTCATGTCATAGGACTACTGAAAATAAAATATTATTATCTAAGTGTATAGGCTCCACTTCCATTTTTAAGTAGAGAGAATATTTAAAGGGTCTAGAAAGCACTAAAAAAAAAAGTATGCTGTTAATTTATTTCTACTAAGGTCCATAGAAATAATTGAAGAGTAGACACATAAGCTAGGAAGTCAAAGCCATTAGGAAAAAAATATTCTACTTGTCACTAATGTAAGTGAAAAAGGAATTGACCCAATTAAGTTATAATGATAAACTTAATATTAAGAATAATTGGTTGGTGTGATTTTTCAAAAAAGAATTGTGTTTTCAGGATAATAAATTCCACTTATCATTGTTCTGCAGTTATTTTCACATTTTTTTTCCATTTTAACATTCATCTATAACTTAGCGATTGGTAAATGAAGTGAT
>NW_004443943.1:2197052-2198635 GCF_000243295.1 Trichechus manatus latirostris
ATGTTTAGTTATACTTCTAACCTCTCCAATAAAAGCTGGAAATGAATTCAGCTCTGTTGAGGCTGACTCCTGACTTTAGAGAGATAGATGTGTCTATTGTTCTAGTGCTCTATCTTAAAAGCTAGATTTTGCTTTATTTTTGAAGGGAAAAATTGCTGCTTACTGTAAGGGAGACAAAAAATGACTTTCTCAGTGGACGAATGAATATGTTTGCTGTGTGACGGGTGCAGCTGCATCACTGTGCTGTCATGGTATTATTAAAGAAGCATTTTATTCCACTGAGCTCCTGGTTGATTAATGAATCTCACATAAACTATGACAATCGGGTATGGAGGGCAGAAAAACAAGTAGCACAGCAGGATCTTCAGCAGTGGAATTTTTTCTTTCTCACTCTCTCTTTTCTTCCCATTTAACTGTCTATACCTTCAACCGCACTTACAACTTTTAGGCTCACAGCTGGAAAGACAAACCATAGCAAGAACCCTTTAGACATCAATGTAGTTGAGAGATGAACATAATGAGATGCCCCTGGGTGAAATAATGCATTGCTACTGGCAGGAAGCCTTTGCCAATACTTCAAGCAGTCATTTTAAAATGATGGAAAAACATTGTGGTAGCCCACCATTAACAACCAATTCATGTCCTTTAGTAAATGTTATCATCGAAAAGGCTACATCAGAAAACCACTTTGTGAAATGTTCTTTTATCAGATATGGGAATTGTACTTCAAGATAACCTATAGTACACACCAATGTTTATAAAAATACATAATAAAAGTATAATAGCAATTTGTCATATTAGTAAACACCTTTAGGGAGAGATTGCCAATAGGTGCCAGTAGTGTATTAAAGGTAAGTTACTACTCCTTACTACTACATACTTAATAAACAGTAACTTCTTTTGCTAGTTTCACAACATTTTATAATGATTACAATACACCTACCCTGTTCTATAAAATTGTGGAATAGAACTAGGTAGATAATCTCTAAGGCTTGTTCTAATTTCTAAAATCTATGATTCAATCTTCTTTGCTCTGAAAGCCTCCTAACACCTTCCATCAAGTCTTAAAAATTCTAACTGATTAAACCATAAAGAATTGACGTCAATCTAAATCCCTTTTGCTAACATTGCTACACAATAGGTTTTATTCTGTAGCTTGGAAAATTGTAGCATAACATTCACTTTATACATTTTATTAAGTCATTCTTATATTCAAAATAAAACAAAACCTGTTGCCAAAGAGTCAATTTGGACTCATAGAGACCCTATAGGACAGAGTGGAGCTGCCCCATAGGATTTCCAAGGAGCAGCTGGTGGATTTCAACCTACCTTTTCGTTAGCACCCGAAACCCTTAACTACTGGGCCAGCAGGGCTCCATATTCAAAATACATATGGTAAAATCTTCTCATTATTCAACAGATCTAACCAGTCATATTAAAATGAATTTTCTGGGATAACCTAAACTTACATCTTTCCCTAAAAATGTTTAGCAGGAAATATTTTATTTGAATAATAAAATTTATAAACATGCTTTCTTTCTCTTTTTGGTTTCCTCTATTAATAAATTAAGGAGCCCTAGTAC
>NW_004443943.1:2200531-2201982 GCF_000243295.1 Trichechus manatus latirostris
ACTATAGAACTTATGGTAAGCAAGTCAATTCAATGCTCACCTTGATATCACACAAAGGTACAATGCTTGCTAAGGTCAAAATAAACTTTTCTTCTTCTAAAATTACCACTGGTTTTCTTTTTATTAGACACATTTCTTAAGTTGCAATTGAATTTCAAGCATTAAAGACTCTTTAAAAGAAGTTCATGATTATAAAAGAAGGTGTGCACAGTCATTTAGATATTTTAGACAGAAATATCAGTACTTCATGCTAACAATATCAAGTCTCATTCCACTGTTATCTGACCTAATCTTGAGTTTTCATAACTCCTTTAATATTTTCTTCTTGGGAATGGCATTATATAAGTGGGAATAAACCAATTCAAGATTCTTAATGATACTACTGTAGTGTTTTTGTACATGCTTCACATTTTCTCAAATACTTCCACATACCCAGGATATCCAAAACAAGGCTGTGAAACAGGCAGAGAAAAAATTATTAGTCCTACATTACATACAGATGAAGAAACATAGATTCAGAGAGAAACTTAGGTTCAGTGACTCACCATATGGATATCAGGTAGCAGGGCTAAGACTAAACCTTAAATCCTCTGTCTCACAGTTGCAATTGGAACCTACCAGCCACTCAGCGGGAGAAAGATGTGACAGTCTGCTTCCATAAAGATTTATAGCCTTGGAAACTCTATGGGGCAGTTCTACTGTGTCCTAAAGGGTTGCTATGAATTGTAATCCACTCAACCGCAATGGGTTATCTTCCACTTTGGTACTCATATCAGTCAGGATGAGCTAGGTAATGCTGCTACAAAAAACAATCCCCAGATCGCAGAGTCATAAAATAACAAAGGTGCATTTCCTGCTCTTAATACAAGTCCATCACAAGATGGCCTGGGGCTCTTGTTAGTTCTCTCACTCTAAAACGAAGGATATTGGATCATCAACTATCTAGAAAGTTGCCTGCCACTGGGTCAGAGAAAAAGAAAACAATAGCAAATCACACACTTACTCATAAAGCTGCTACACAGACACTTCTGCTCATGGTTTATAAGCCAAAGCAAATCACATCATCATGGCTAGCTTCAAACAGACAAATCTATGAGGAAGTGAACCAAACCAGAAATATTTTGTAAATATCACTGATTACAACAGTCAGCCCTTCTAGTTACTAAATATTCAGTTCACTTTTCTTACCACAGGCAATATGTACTCACCCCCTCCCTGAAGGAGAAAACTCAAAAGTCTTATTTAGTGAGAATATCAAGCCCAAGGAACAGGATCTTTGGGTGACACGGAGAGATGCACATCATACCTGAATGTGGCTACTTATGAATCAAAAACCTATGAACAAAAAAGACAAGTCATCTGTTCCCTATATATCCAGTATACACAGGTGAAACCTGTTCATGGTAACCTCAACAATAGTTCTTATTCAGAAAGGGGAAGACTGGGAGGCA
>NW_004443943.1:2202121-2211620 GCF_000243295.1 Trichechus manatus latirostris
CTCTTCAGTCCATTGTTCTCCATGGTTCTTTGTTCTACCAGATGAAAAACTATTCCTTTTCCATTTTTCTCCTTGGCCATATTCAAACAGGACATGAAGGAATATGGCTGAGACACTGAGCAGCTTTTCCAGTCCACTGCACTGTAGGAGAAAAACAAAGATAACATGGTGGGTTCTCCTTAAAACAAAATGTGTTAAGCTTAAAAGACCGCTCTTTATTCTGCACTTATGTACTTTCTATACTTCTGGTGTGAAAATGTACTTTCCTGAGGATGTCTACGTCAGCAGTATGGTGAAATTAAGGAATAAGGTGTCCTCCCACTATGGAATAATTTTGCATGAAGTATAATTTTTGCATGAAATATAACTTTTGCAGTGTTGTTGGGATCCCAGGAAAGAAGAAAAACCTCTAAGGGGTTAAAAATAGAATAACAATAAAAACAACCAAACAAACAAAAAACCTTGAGTTGAAACCAGAGCTGTCATCATGCGTACATGTATAAATGGTTTTGCTCTGCCACTGGCAAGTGGAAGGACCACCACTTGAGATTCTTATATTAAGCCTAGGAACCCGGGCTAATTGTCCAATTCAGTTGCTTTAGACACATCATCAGGAAGGATTAATGACTAGAGGAGGACATCGTGTTCTGTGACATGGAGAGCCAACAAGGATGTGGGAAACTCTCAGTGAGATGGATTGACACAATAGCAGCATCAATGGACTTGAACATGCTGGTGACTGTGAGGATGACGAAGGACTGGGCAACATTTCATTCTGTTATATATGCATGGGGTCACCACAAGTTGAGGTCGCTATGAGTGGAAGTCAACTAGGCAACTATCAACAACAACAACCTAGACCCCTTAAGTTTCCCAGCAGAACTATATGCAAATCCTCTCTGGAAGAAAGTTTAGATTAGCTAAATATAAATATCCAATCAAAGATTAAAAGACACAAGGAAACAAATCACTATGGGTGTCAGTGGAATCAATATCAAATTAAGACTCCAATAACTACAAATTTGGGAATGATTAGATACAGAACATAAAATAATTGTAGAAAAGATTTAAAGAAATAAATGATAGAATCACAGAAATAAATAGGCAACAAAAGATTACACAAAGTAACGAGTAAGATTTTAAAAGGTAACTAAAATAGAGCTATTATAAAAGAAAAATATAATTACTGAAATAAAAAATAGCTCTCAGTGGATGGATTTAAGAACGATTAGACACAGATAAAGAAAAAGGAATGGGAAGATACAAAATAAAGTACTCAGAATGCAGTACAAAAAGGCAAAGAAGTAGAAAATATAAAAGAGAAGTTAGAAGATAGAAGATTTAACCTAGGTCTAACTGGAGTTCCTGAATGAGAGAATAGAGAGAAAGGTAGAGATGCAATTTTTGAAGAGGTAATGCCTGAGAATGAAGGGCATAAATCCAAGGCTACAGGGTGAACAATGTATATTTAGTAAGATAAAGAGATGGTTAAACATTAGAAACATTCATTTTAAAATCAGCAAGAAGACAAGAATGTCCACTATTACCACTTCCACTTAATGTTGTATTGGCAGCCCTATTCAGTGCATAAGATAAGTAAAAAGAACTACAAGAGTTGAAAAATAAAATTGTCATTATTCACACTAGGTTGTCTACACAGAAAACCTCAAAGAATCAAAGAAACTAGAGACAATTATTATAAATAATAAGAGAATTTAGCAAGGTATCTAGATATAATATCAATATACAAAAATCAGTTTTATTTCTATGCACCAGTCACAAAGAGAAGATTTTTTTTAAAGTATTATTTACAAGAGCAAAAGACATCTAAGGAATTTAAGAACAAATTGAACAAGGATGTGCAAGGCCCACGTGAAGAAAATGTAAAACTTCATCAAAAGACATTAAAGATCTAAATTTGTGTCATATATAATGTTTATGAATACCGAAACCAAACCCATTGCCGTGTAGCCGAATTCCGACTAATAAAGACCCTACAGGACAGAGTAGAACTATCCATGGGGTTTCCAAGGCTGTAAATCCTTAGGAAGCGACCGACACATCTTTACTACTGTGAAGCAGCTCGTAGGTTCCAACCGCCACGTTTCAGTTAGCTGCCGAGCACTTAATCATTGCGCCACCAGGGCTCCCTCATTCATGAAAAGGAATACCCGATATCCTAACTATATGATTCATCTCCAAATTCAGTGCAATTCCAATTAAAAATTTCAACAGAATTTTTTTTGTTCCTTCAAAAGCTGATTCAAAATTTTACCTGGAAGAGCAAAGGTTCAACTTCTCTGAGAATAAGACGGTGGGTATCTATAGAGAAGACATTTCCAGAACCAAAGTAAGAAGAGAAGGATTGATGGTATTAACATACCTTTAAAAAAAAAAAAAACAGTTACCTTGGGAAGGAGCTGGGCCGGTCCTGGGACCTAAACCTGTTTCCATTCAGTTGATTCTGACTCATAGTGACCCTATAGGACATAGTAGAACTGCCCCATAGGGTTACCAAAGAGCGGCTGGTGGATTCGAACTGCCAGCCTTTGGGTTAGCAGCCAAGCTCTTAAAGACTGCGCCACGAGTGCTCCTTTCTGGAATCTAGAAGTGCATATATGAGAAAGCATGAAGGATAGCGTGAATGGAGGAAGAATTATCAGAGAAGAAAAATTTGAGGAAGTGAGTCTGGTCCCTTCTGCAAGTCTTTCTGTTAGACATGAATGTGTCCAGATTTTGTAGTGATACTATTAGACAGTTAAATCAGCAATTTTCAAAATTTTTTGCTCAAGTATCCCTAAGATAATTTTTTTAACTTTTTAACTTCACACATTTTTAAGAGGGTATTTGTCATATTTTAGCATAAGTTCAAATACTTACAAAGGATGTAATTTCTGGTATATTGAAAATAGTAACTATTTAAAATGAAAAAAATTTATCTTTTAGGTGTATCCAGTAGAATCTAAAATTTAATGATTTGGTACTCACCATCATCCATTTGGAGCCCTGGTCGCCCAGTGGTTAAGAGTTTGGCTGCTAACCAAAAGGTTGGCAGTTTGAATCCACCAGCCGCTCCTTGGAAACTCTATTGGGCAGTTCTACTCTGTCCTATAGGGTAGCTGTGAGTCAGAATCGACTCCATGGCAGTGGGTTTGGATTTTTTGGTTTGGTATCATACATTTAAAAAATATATAAACAACTTTGTCTTCAGCAGTCAGAAATGTTAAATTGTTCCTTTTCCTATTTGAACATATATTTTTATTCCAGTTACCTCACAGAATTTTATGCTAATATAAAATGTATTTATGCTTGAGAAGACTTTACTGCTTACCCTATTTCTCTGAAACAAGCATATGTATGTAAATAGAAATTTTATAAAATTTTACATTTCACAGGACCGTAAGATTTAAATGTCAAAATTTTTCTTTGGAAATGATCTATTATTAGTGTAGTACACAATTGATGAAAACCAAATAAATATATTACAAATTATAGTGTATCAGTATTTAACATCAAAGGTAAAATTTTACTGGAAATGAATCTCATAATGAGATAGATGAGGCTTCTTTCCCCTCAATTAGTTTATGTATCCACGGATAATTATTACTTAGTGCTAGAATGAGATGGGGTCAATATCAACTCCACATCTATTTTTCATTTTTAAAATGTAAACACTGAGCCCTTGGCTCACTGCTTATAGCAATTTAAACACCAATAATCTTAACTGTCTTCTCAGCCCCAGGAGGTTTTTAAGCCCTGGGGCGATGCAGTAGGGTTAGGTGCCAAATGGGAAAGCCAAGCCCAAGCCCCTTGCAGATTTCTACTCATGGCGATCCCTGTGTTAGAGAGTAAATCACTCCATACGGTTTTCTTGGCTGTAATCTTTAAGGAAGCAGATCATCAGGCCTTTCTCTGCAGTGCTGCTGGATGGGTTCAAACTGCCAACCTTTAGGTTAGTAGTCAAGCACAAACTGTTTGCAGAACCTCAAGTGGGAAAAAGTGATTATAAAAAGGGAACTAATTACAGGCCTGGACAGCAGGCAGGTTGTTAGGCAGATTAGTTTTAAGACAGGAATCATAATTAAGTTGAGAATCTTGAAAGTGATTCTCTTAAAACTGTCCAGGTCTACATAAACCTTGGAAAGTGTTGTGTGCCTCAGTTGGAGGACCACTGATTCAAGTCTTACAGCTAATTCTTCTGGCTGATTTGCCTGCTCAACAAGGAGCCCTGAGATTAAAACACAACTAAAATTTCCTCAGGCCTGGGTGTAACAAGCAGGTCACATTAACAGTAATAACTCAAATTGCACTTAATTGTGTCCCCACCTGCCGACAAGACCTTCCATCTCTTGACAATTCCACTCATCTCTAACTACTATGGTGTCTCTTAAGTGTTCACAGACAGATATATCCACATGGCCAATTCTCCTGCACCTCTCACTGGGCACAGGCACCAATGCATTACAGCTGTACTTCTCACACTTTCACCCAGTAAAATTTTACTGGAAATAATGAAATGTCAAATCAAATTTTGTAAACCAAAAAAAAAAAATTATTATTATTACTATTTTGCCATGTAAGTATCTTTCAAGAAGTCCTTGTGGCACAGTGGTTAAAGTGCTTGGCTGTTAACTGGAAGGTCGGTGGTTTGAACCCACCAACTACTCCATGGGAGAAAGGTGCTTCCATAAAGGTTACAGCCTTGGAAGCCCTATTGGACAGTTCTACTCTATCTTACTATGAGACTGGTTGCTATGAGTCAGAATCAACTAGACTGCAATGGGTTGGGCTGGGCTGAAGGATCTTTCAAAATATCATATACATTAGTTTCCTGGGGCTGCCATAACAAAATACCACAAACTGGGTGTTTTATAAGAAAAAGAAATTCATTGTTTTACAGTCTCAGAGGCTAGGAGTCTGAAACCAAAGTGTTGACTGTGCTGATTCCTTCTGCGGACTCTGAGAGAGAATCTGTTCCATGCCTTTCTCCTTGCTTCTGATGATAGCTGCCAACCCTTCATTTCCTTGACTTATAGATGCATCTTCACACTGCCATTGTCTCTCTGTTGCTGTGTTTCTTCTCTTCTTTTATAAGGACATCGGTCATATAGGATTAGGACCCAGTCTACTTTAGTATGACCTCATGTTAACCTAACTGATAGCATCTTCAGAGGCCCTATTTCCAAACAAGGTCACAGGTATATGGGTTAGGACTTCAACATATTTTTAGGCAGATATACAATTCAATCCATAACACCATACATTATCACCATTGTTGGATTTTTACAAGGATATTTTAAATATTTCACAATTATTTCTAATTATGTAATGTTTGATCCATATAAAAGAATATATGTAACATATATGTAAGATACCAAGTGTCTTAGTTATCTAGTGCTGGTATAACAGAAATACCATAAGTGGATGACTTTAACAAACAGAAATTTATTTTCTCACAGTTTAGGAGGCTAGAAGCTCAAATTTGGAGCACCAGCTTGAGGGGAAGTCTCTCTCTCTGTCGACTCTAGAGGAAGGTCCTTGTCTCGTCAGCTTCTGCTTCCTGCTTCCTTGGAGATCTCCATGTGTCTTGGCATCAAACTTTTCCCATCTCTGCTTCTTTCTCTTGCTTGTTTAATCTCAAAAGAGACTGACTCAAGATACACCCCATACTAATCCTGTCTCATTAGCATAACAAAGACAACCCATTCCCAAATGGGATTATAACCATAGGCATACAGGCCAGGATTTACAACACATATTTTGGGGGGACACAACCAATCCATAACACCAGGTAGCCATTAAAATGAATACCTGTAAGCCTATCTATCATCCAGTGTAAAAATTAGAACATTGACAGTAGCTTTAAATTTACATGCTCAATCTCTATCCCATTCCCTTACCTTTCTCCCAAGATAGCCATTATCCTGAACTTTGTTTTTATAATTTCCTTCCTTTTTAAAGGTAAACTTTTATCACATGTATGTATCCCGAAACATTGATTGCTTACATTCTCTTGTTATTCAGCTTTACAAAAATTAAGTTCTATGGACTCTTCTGCAGCTTTCTTCGTTCAATATTTCTAAGATTCAGTCATGTTGTTATGTGTAGCTATACATTATTCATTTTTACTGATACATAATATTTCACTGGGTATATCATCACAATTTATTTATCTATTCTCCTGAAATTTACATTAGGATTGTTTTAATACTTTGGCTATTACGAGCAATGTTGCTGGAACAAATTTGCAAGAATTTTTCTAGGATGTATACATAGAAGTATACATACCCAGAAATTGTTGGATATATACATTTTCAGCTTCATGAGATAGTTCTAGATTTTTTCTAAATTGACTGAACAAATTTACATCCCCTTTACCAGTGTAAGGAGCCCTGGTGGCAAAATGGTCAACTGTTTCGCTGCTATCGAAAGGTCTGTGGATCAAATCCACTGTCGTGGTTTGAATTATGTCCCGCCAAAAGTGTGTGTATCAGAATTGTGTGGTTGTCCTCCATTTTGTGATTGTAATTTTATGTTAAAGAGGATTAGGGTGGGATTGTAACACCACCCTTACCCAGGTCACATCCCTGATCCAATGTAAAGGGAGTTTCCCTGGGGTGTGGCCTGCACCACCTTTTACCTTACAGGAGATAAAAGGAAAAGGAAGCAAGCAGAGAACTGGGAACCTCATGCCACCAAGAAAGCAGTGCCGGGAGCAGAGCGTGTGTTTCGGACCCAAGGTTCCTCCACAGAGAAGCTCCCAGACCAAGGGAAGATTGATGACACGGACCTTCCTCCAGAGACGAGAGAGAAAGCCTTTCCTTGGAGCTGATGCCCTGAATTTGGACTTGTAGCCTACTAGACTGTGAGAGAATAAACTTGTCTTTGTTAAAGTCATCTACTTGTGGTATTTCTGTCAGAGCAGCACTAGATGACTAAGACACCTACCCAGGGGCTCCATGGGGGTAAAAAATCTGGCGATCTACTCTCATGAGGATTAACCCATTGCCACTGAGTCTATTCCCACTCATAATGACAGAGTAGACGTGCCCCACAGGGTTTCCAAGGACTAAGGTGAGACCGATCCAAGCCTTGGTATGTTCAATCACCTCATATGCATGTGAAAGCTGGGCAATGAATAAGGAAGATCGAAGAAGAATTGAAGCATTTAAATTATGGCGTTGGTGAAGAATATTGATATACCATGGACTGGCAGAAGAACAAACAAATCTGTCTCGAAAGAAGTACAGTCAGAATGCTCTTTAGAAGTGAGGATGGCAAGACATACTTTGGATATGTTATCAGGAGGGAACAGTCCCTGGAGAAGGACAACATGCTTGGTAAAGTAGAGAGGGTCAGTGAAAAAGAGGAAGACCCTCAAGGAAACGGATTGACACAGTGGTTGCAACAATGGGCTCAAACATAGCAACGATTGTGAGGATGGGGCAAGAACAGGCAGTGTTTTGTTCTGTTGTACATAGGGTCTCTGTGAGTTAGAACTGACTCAACGGCACCTAACAACAACAATCTTTACAGAAGGAGCTCTGGTGGCGCAGTGGTTAAAGCTTACCAAAACCCAAACCAACTGCCGTTGAGTCAATTCTGACTCATTGTGACACTCTAGGACAGAGTAGAACTGCCCTACAGGGTTTCGAAGGCTGTAATCTTTACAGAAGCAGACTGCCACATCTTTCTCCCTTGGAGCAGTTGATGGGTTTGAACACCAACCTTTTGGTAAGCAGATGAGCTCCTAAACTTTGTGCCACCAGAGCTCCTTCCCATAAAGATTACAGCATAGGATGTCCTATGGGTCAGTTCTACTTTGTCCTGTAGGGTCCCTATGAGTCAAATAGATTCGATGGAACACAATTACAAAAACAACTACCACCGTATAATATCCACTTGACTCATGTCTTCAGCAATCATTAGGATTATCACACTTTTTAATATTTGCCAATTTAGTGACTATAAAATATCTTTTTGGAGTCTTAATCTGCAGTTTGTAGACTAATAATAAAGTCGAGCAACCATTCATACTTTACTTGCCATTTGAGTTTCCTCTTTTATAATATGCTAATCATTCAGAAGGATTCTACTTCCATAAAGATTACAGCCAAGAAAACCCTATGGAGCATTTCTACACTGTAACACATGTTGTTGCCATGAGTCAGAATTAACTCAACAGCAACAAGTTTGATTTTTGGTTGCCATACTATTGACCATTTTCCAACTGGATTTTTTTTACTTTTAAGAGTTCTTTGTATATATTCTAGATACTAACTATTTGTCACTATCTAGGTAGGTGATATGAGTACCACCTCTCATTTAAGCAAATGCTACACCTCTGCTTAGCATCTTTACCTTGGTTCCTTCTCTCTCTTTACATATATATATAGTTGTTACTGTCGGCTGCTGTGGAGTCAGTTCTAACTCATAGCAACCCCTGCCTGGTCCTGCGCCATCCTCACAATTGTTGCTGTTTGAGCGCGTTGTTGCAGCCACTGTGTCAATCCATTTCATTGAGGGTCTTCCTCTTTTTCAATGACCCTCTATTTTACCAAGCATGACATCCTTTTCCAGGGACTGGTCCCTCCTGATAAAGTCCAAAGTATGTGAGAGGAAGTCTCGCCATCCTTGCTTCTAATGAGCATTTTGGCTGTACTACTTCCAAGACAGATTTATTTGTTCTTCTGGCAGTGCATGGTATGTTAAATATTATTCACCAACATCATAATTTGCAGGCATCAATTCTTCTTCGTTCTTTCTTATTCATTGTCCAGCTTTCGCATGCATGTGAGGCAATTGAAAATACCATGGCTTGGGTCAGGTGCACCTTAGTCCTCAAGGTGACATCTTTGCTTTTTAACACTTTAAAGAGGTCTTCTGCAGCAGATTTGCCCAACATGTCATTTGATTTCTTGACTGCTCCTTGCATGGGTGTCGATTATGGATCCAAGTAAAATGAAATACTTGACAACTTCAAAATTTTCTCCATTTATCAGAATGTTACTTATTGGTCCATTTGTGAGGATTTTGGTTTTCTTTATGTTGAGGTGGAATCCATACTGAAGGCTCTAGTCTTTGATCTTCATCCATAAGTGCTTCAAATCCTCTTCACTCTCAGCAAGCAAAGTTGTGTCATCTGCATATCTCCAGTTGTTAATGAGTCTTCCTCCAATTCTGATGCTGCATTCTTCTTCGTATAGTCCAGCTTCTCTGATTATTTGCTCAGAGCACAGACTGAATAAGTATGGTGAAAGGATACAACCATGGCGCACATCTTTCCTGATTTTAAACCACACAGCATCCCTTGTTCTGTTTAAACGATTGTCTCTTGGTCTATGTACAGGTTGCACATGAGCACAATTAAGTGTTCTAGAATACCCATTCTTAAAAAATGTTATCCATAACTTGTTATGACCCACACAACAATGCCTTTGTGGACTCAATAAAACAGAGGTAACCATCTTTCTGGTATTCTCTGCTTTCAGCCAAGATT
>NW_004443943.1:2215407-2221494 GCF_000243295.1 Trichechus manatus latirostris
TGCAGGCAGAAGAGAGAAATCCCAGCATAAAGGGCGTGTCATCGAAATCGCCACTCTAAATCCTGCGCTGGGTCAGGTCGGCTCAGAGCCGCCGACGCTTTCTTTCCCCACAGTCCCGCCCACTCCCGTCCCGGGACCGTCCACATCCCAATCAGTCCTTTAAATCAGCTCGCGGCTCCCCACTTCACCGCCCGGCTTGAACTCCGGGCTGCTTAAAGTCCTGGCGCCAGGAGCCGCGGGCGCGGGACGTGCCCACTGCGCGTGCGCGCTCCGGCCCCGCATCCCCAGGCCCCTTCCCCCCCGCGGCCGGGACTTGGTAGGGCCGGGCGGTTGGCGTCTTCTGTGTCTTCCAACCAGGGGCGGGCTTTTCAAATCTTCTCCTCGGAGGAGCTGCAGCACCCTGGGCTGTTTGCGCTAGTAATGGAGGGGCAGACTCTGAGGGGTCCGGAGCTCGGCCTGGCGGGGCTTCCCGCCCAGCAGGTGAGTAAGGAGGTGTTCCGGCCGCGGGCGGAGAGGGGGACCCGGGCTACAAGCCCTCACGTCTGTCTTTGTCTCGTCGTCGGAAAAACCCCACCCCCCGCTCCCCGCCGCCGGGTCTGCTATTCAGCTGTGGCCAGAAACACAAAGAGAGCCTCGGAGACTGCACTCTTGGGGCTCTAAAGGAGCTTGGAAATCTGCGCACACACTCCACCACCCCCGATTTCTTACGGAAGAAACTGAGGCCCGGAATGGGGAAGGGATGGCTGGAGTCTCGCGGCGCCTCTGGACGCACCTGCTAACAGCGCTCCCGAAGGATTGGACGCTTGGTCTTTTTACAGGTGTGGGTGTCGCACGGGAAGTGGGAGCCGCAGGATTTCCAGGAAGCCCACCTCAGGCTAACGTTTGCCTGTTACTGGATTTAATGGAAAGCTCAATTATTGGAGCAATATTTGCCATGCAAACTACGGGGCGGGGTGGAGAAACAAACAGCCTGTGAATTTAAAGAGAAGGAATCAAACCACAAACTCTGAACTTAAAAAGTTGAAAGTTTGATAGTGGATTCTTTCACAAATAGAAAGGAGAGGGGAGAACATTTTGAATTAGAAGTTTTACGTTTGCTTTTTAGCCATTAAAAGGTGTGTTAGATACCTTTTTACTTAACATAGACCAACTTTGTTTCTTGACAAAGTCATTTATTAAAATGCTATATTATTATTGTACTTTCCACTCCTAATCGTAACTTTAGAGTCTTAAAAGAAAACTCTGATGCCTTTAAGCGGAATCTTCACTTCCATTTTAATCACCACGTTCTCGTACTTGTGTCTGAAGTAGATTAAACCATATGAAATTGCAAATATTCTACCAATTCTGAGTTAGTAATCCAGCAACTTCATATTGTTTAACCTAATATCTTTGTTTAGAAACCTGGAATTTCCACAGTAGATAGAAAATTGTTAGGAAGTCTTCAGTAATACTGGGGAAAACCAAAACAAAACTTTAAAAATCATTATGAAAAAAAAAAAAAAAAATCCAGTGCATTTATCAGACATTTATGCTGTTTATGCTAACATTTTCAAAAATTTCGAAGATTTTGATGTACTTTTCTGTCCTTTCCTGTTAACGAACTTTGGCTGCCCTGATTGTTAACAAAATCTTGATTTCTAGTAAATTGGTGATCTATTGAGGATCTTAGATGTATCAAATGTTGGTATAGTTGTTGAGTGTAGTTATTGAGCTAAATGTATCAGTAATATCCAGGGATGGAACAAAAGAAACAATAGAATAAATTCATTAAAGAAGTTTAGTTGCATGGAACAAAAATAAAGGTTTAAATATTAAGTGTACATAAAAACCTGTTGTCTTCTGCAACCCTATAGGGCAGAGTAGAACTGCCCCATAGGGTTTCCAAGGAGGGCTGGTGGATTTGAACTGGCTACCTTTTGGTTAGCAGTCCAGCACTTAACCACTGCACCACCGAGGCTCTAAGTGTACATAAAGGCTGGATAATTTACATGTGGGAAGGTACAATACTTAGTGATTTCTTGGGCAGGATGAAATCTAAATAATTGAGATGTTTGGATCTTGGAGTAAACTTGCAAAATAATAATAGGTCTCAACCTATCAGGAATATTGGGGGTCGATAAGAGAATTTTATACTTGGTTAACACAGAATTGCTGTTTGTATTTCCCTTGATATTAATAAAACTGCTATCTAACTGGGATAGGGCTAGACATTTTGAGGTCCTCAAACCTTAAGGAGCCCTGGTGCCACAAAGGTTTAGCGCTAGGCTGCTAACCAGAATGTTGGGAGTTGAACCTGCCCACCAGCTCCACAGGAGAAAGACCTGGTGATTTGCTTCTGTAGAGATTACAACCTAGAAAACCCTATGGGGCAGTTCTACTCTGTCACATGGAGTTGCTATGAGTTGGAATTGACTCCATGGCACCTAACAACAACTCAAACCCTGATCTGTGATTCCTAATAGCATAGAAGAGTGGCTTTGGAGTTAGATGAAGGTGAAATCCCACTTGTGGTGTGACCTTAAGTAAGTTACCTGTCCTTTCTAAGTCTCTTTTTCCACAGCTGTAAAATGGATATAATGCCTATCCCAGAAGGTTGTTGGGATTTGAGAACCTCTCTAAATCACTTAGCATAGCACCTAGTGCTCAGGACATGCTTGAGAGGTGATTATTCTTATTATCCTTTGTCGCATTCATCTGAGAAGTTAGAGCAGTCTCCTTCCTTTTTTTTTTTTTTTAACAAATGTTTAAGCATTTGAAATCTCAATAAAAATAAAATTTCAGAAGTGATACTATCTCTGCAGAAAAGTCAATGTATACAGAAGGAAATGAATTTAAGAATTCCCTCTCCAATTTCATTCCCCAGAATGATAATTATTAACAATTTCCAGACATTTTTCTGTCATAAACACATCTTAAAATTCTTTTTTTTTTTTTAAGAAAAGTGAGATTATACTGTATATCCTTTTCTGCAATGTTTTTCTTTATCTTGGTCTCTTAGCCAGTCTGGTTTAACTACATCCATCAAGTGGATGATAGTTTCCATCTGGATTACTGTAGTTGTTTTATCAGCAACCTAACTTCAATTTTCTTTTTGTCAGTTCTTAATACCAACACTAAGGCCATTTTCTTTACACTTCCTTTGTACCATTCTAGCTCTTAAAATCTAGTAGGTTTCTGTCTTCTATATATTCTAGATTTTTACTTTCAAACTACCGCCCTATTTCATTCTAGCCTAGCCCTATTATTTTTTTAATAGACTATTTTTTAGAGCAGTTTTAGGTTTACAGAAAAATTTCACAGAAAGTAGAGAATTCCTATATACTTCCTCTGTGCGCCACACCGTTTCCTTTATTATTAACATCTTGCATTAGTGCACTCCATTTGTTAGAGTTGATAACCTAATACTGACATTTTTTTTGTTAATTTCCGTTCATTGTTTACGTTGTTTCACTCTGTTGTGCAGTTCTTTGTGTTTTGACAAATTCCTAATGGTATATATGTACCATTGCAGTATAATGAAGAATAGTTTCATTGCCATAAAATGCCCTTTGTTCCACCTATTTGTCCTTCCCTCCTGCTCATGAACCCCTAATCTTTTTAATGTCTTTATAGTTTTCCCATTTCCAGAATGTCATATACACCTCCTCGCTTATTGACTATCTCTTTATCTGACATTTCATATTTACAACAGTAGTAAAAAGTTTGCTATCTGACTAATTTGCACATTAACAACATACATCTGGCAGTAGTGAACACCTAGGTGCAAGGTGAGAGTAACCGTGGCTGTGATGATTAAGATTATGTATCAACATGGTTGGCCATGCTTTGCAGTCGTTTGGCAGTTAAGTGATGATGTAGTCATCCTCCATTTTATGATCTGATGTGGTCATCCTCCATTTGCACGTAATGCCAATTTCGCCTAACAACCCAGTCTTGGGAACCTAACGGTGTCGATAAGTGAGGAGGGAGTGTAGTTGGAATCATACAATATGTAGTCTTTTTAGTCTGGCTTCTTTCACTTAGAACTGTGTAATTAAGGTTTCTTCATGTCTTTTTGTGGCTTAATAGCTAATTTGTTTTTATCATTGAGTAATATTCCATTTATGGATGTACCATAGTTTGTTTATCCATTCATCTATTGAAGGACACCTTTTTTGCTTACAATTTTTGGTAATTATGAATAAAGCTTGCTATAAACATTCCTGTGTAGGTTTTCACGTGGACATAACTTTTCAATTCATTTGGGTTAAGTACCTAGGAGCGTAATTCTGGGTCTTATGGTAAGACTATGTTGAACTTTGTAAAATACTGTCAAATTGTCTTCTAAAATGCCTGTAACATTTTGCATTCCCACCAGCAATGAATGAGAGTTCCCCTGGCTCCACATCCTCACCAGTATTCAGTGTTGTCAGTGTTTTGGATTTTAGCCATTCTAAAATGACTAATAGGTGTGCAGTAATATCTCACTGTTGTTTTAATTTGCAATTTCCTAATGGTATATGATGTTGTGCATTTTCTCATATGCTTATTTGCCATCCAGCTGTATATCTTCTTTGGTGAGATTCTGCTCAAGTCTTTTGCCCATTTTGTAATTTGGTGGTTTTTCTTGTTGAATCTTAAGAGATCTTTGTATATTTTGAATTCAAGTCCTCTATCAGGTAGATGTTTTGCAAATATTTTTTCTCAGTTCTGTTATGTCTTTTCATTCTCTGATCAGTGTCTTTCACAAAGAAATTTCAATTTATCTATTTTTTTTTTCATAGAACATGTTTTTGGTGTTGTATCTAAAACCTCACTGCCAAACCCAAGGTCTCCTAGATTTTTTTATACGTTATCTTGTAGAGATTTTATAGTTTTGTGTCTTACATTTAGGCCTATGATCCATTTTGAGTTAATTTTTGTGTAAGGTCTGTATCTAGATTCATTTTTTTTTACATGCGTATGTATAGTCGTTCCAACACTATTTGTTGAAAAAACTATCCTTACTCTGTTGAATTGCCTTTGCTTCTTTGTCAAAGATCAGTTGACTGTATTTTTGGGGTCTATTTCTGGACTTCCTGTTCTGTTCCATTTATCTATTTGTCTATCCTTTCACCAATACCATACTGTCTTGATCACTGTAGCTTTATAGTAAGTCTTGAAGTCAGGTAGTATCAGTCCTTTGACTTTGTACTTCTTCTGTATTATGTTGGCTATTCTGGGTCTTTTGCCTTTCCGTGTAAACTTTAGAATTAGTTTGTTGATATCCACAAAATAACTTCCTGGAATTTTGATTGGAATTATGTTGAATCTGTAGAAAAAATTGGGAAGATTTGACATCTTAATAATATTGAGTCTTCCTATCCATGAACCTGGAATATTTCTCCATTTATTCAGATCTTTAATTTCTTTCATCAGCGTATTATAGCTTTCCTCATATTGATCTTGTACATATTTTATTAGATTTATATCTAAGAAGTTCTTTTTTTGGTGCTAATGCAAATGATCCTGTTTTTTGTTTTTTTTTTTAGGTTAGATATTTATTTATCCACAGAAGTTTCACTTCTGGTGGAATCATTTAACAAAGCTCAGCATTGAAATTTCAGTTAGCTACTCGCCTTACGTGTAATATGATGTTGCATTTTTAATTTCAAATTCCAATTGTTTATTACTGGTGTTTAGGAAAGCAATTGACTTTTGTATATTGACCTTGTATCCTGCAGCCTTGCTATAATCACTTATTAGTTCCAGGATTTTTTTTTGTTTGTTTATTTTTGGGAGGATTTTCTACATAGCCAATCATATATATCATCTGCAAACAAAGACATTTTTTTTTCCTTTATTTCCAATCTGTAGACCTTTAATTTCCTTTTCTTGTCATTTTGCATTAGATAGAATTTCCAGTATGATATTGAATAGGAGTGGTATCCTGGATTGAATTATGTCCCGCCAAAAATGTGTATATCAATTTGGCAGGGCCATGATTTCCAGTATTGAGTGGTTGTCCTCCATTTTGTGATTGTAATTTTACTTTATAGAGGATTAGGATGGGGTTGTAATACCCTTACTGAGGTCACATCCCTAAGCCAGTGTAAAGGGCATTTC
>NW_004443943.1:2221594-2275151 GCF_000243295.1 Trichechus manatus latirostris
GGGGAACATCCATGTGAAGGCCTACAGAGAGAGAAAGCCTTCCCCTGGAGCTGACACCCTGAATTTGGACTTTTAGCTTACTTTACTGTGAGGAAATTAACTTCTCTTTGTTAAAGCCATCCACTTGTGGTGTTTTTGTTATAGCAGCGCTAGATAACTAAGACATGTGGTAAGACGGGACATTTTTGTCTTGTTCCCAATCTTAGGGGAAAACATCTAGTTTCTTACTATTTTAAGTATGATGTTAGCTGTAGGTTTTTTGTAGATGTTCTTTATCAAGTTGAATAAGTCCTCTCTATTGCTATTTTGCTGATTTTTTTTATCTTGAACAGATGGTGGATTTTGTCAAATGCTTTTTCTGCATCTGTTGATACGATCATATGACTTTTCTTCTTTAGCCTGTTGATGTGTGATGGATTATATTAGTTGATTTTCAAATGTCAAATTGGCCTTGCATACCTGGAATAAATCCCACTTGGTTGTGGTGTATAATTCTTTTTATACATGATTAGATTTGGTTTGCTAATATTTTGTTGAAGCTTTTTCATGTATGTTCATTAGAGGTATTGGTCTATAATCTTCCTTTCTTATAATGTCTTTGTCTGGTTTTAGTATTAGGGTAATAAAAACCAAGAAACCAAACCCACTGCTGTCGGGTCGATTCCAATTCATAGCGATGGTCTCATAAAATTAGTTGGTAAGTATCCCCTCTCCTTCTGTTTTTTCTGAAAGAGATTGGAGAGAATTGGTATAATTTCTTCTTTAAATTTTGGTACAGTTCACCCATGAAACCATCTGGACCTCATGCTTTCTATTTTGGAATGTTATTAATTGTTGATTCAGTTTCTTTAATAGATATAGGCTTGTTCAGATTATCTGTTTCTCTTTGTGAGTTTTGATAGATTGTGTCTTTCAAGGAATTTGTCCATTTCATCTAATTTATCAGATTTTTGGACACAGAGTTGTTCATAATATTATCCTTGTGATCAGTAGTGATGGCCTGTCAGTTTATGTTTGTCTTCCTGACTTTAAGTATCTGTAAGATAAAGACAGTGGCATAGGATTCTGTTTGACTTGATTGCAAGCAAACCCTTAGTCAGAAAATCAAAAAGGAAGAAATGGCAAGAGACGACTTTTCCCCCATCCTCTGCTCTTCCTAGAGACTTACATTCAAACACTTCTAAGAGGCCGTATACAAGAAAACACGCTTTTGTCATTGGTCCTAATCGTTCTTGACTTTTATCTGTCAGGCCATTATGGCTGAGGCAGCAGTAGTGATGATTTTGGCTCCCTGCTTCTCTTCTTTGAGGTCAGGGTGCATCATCACTGAACACTCATTACATCATTGTTCTCACCGTGGATAGCACTAGACATCATTTCTTTCCCCAGAAGCACTTCGCAGCCCTATTAACTAAAGACAACTCCCTTTGCTTCCTAAAGCCTAAGAGCTAGTCTGAATCGACCAGAAAAGATCTTTTTCTGCATGAAGTGTATATGTGTACTTAAAGAAGCGCATGGAGAATATAAAAGTGACTAAAACCACCCTTTCTTTGTCACTCTGAATACATTCAGAGCTGTACGTATAGTAACCCATTAATTCTGCTTGTGTCAGCCCTCCCAAAGCCACTTTGGTCACATTAGCCTGAGACCTGCCTCTGCAGGGGAAGTGGGGTTATAGTTTACTATATATGTTAATTTGGCTGGGTTATGGGTCAGCAAACTATTTCAATAAGAATCCAGATAGTAAATATTTTCTGTTTTGTGGGCCTTCTAGTTTCTGTGTTGAAATTACTCAATTCTGCCATTATAGTTTGAAGGTAGCCATAGGCAGTATAAATGGGTTTGTCTGTGTTCCAATACAACTTTATTTGCAATAGCAGGCAGAGGACAAGCCATACTTTACTGACCCCTGCTCTAAAGGATAGAATTCTAATACTAATATTTGATAAACATAATTTGTTTCCTTTTGAATATTAACTTAGTCTTACAAATAAGATTAAAAAAAAAAAGCTAGCTTTAGATTTCCTTTCTTCACTATTGCTCAAGCCTCTGTAGTTTTATGCTATCTTCACCAGTAAGGGTTGGAAAGAACACAGTCTTTACAGGATTAGAAACTCTAGCAGCTGAAACTGATTGCTCTGTGTAGCTGTTGCCACCTGCTGGTTCCATAAGGTTGTTGCAGCTTTCAAGACTGCTGTGGAATTTGAAATAGTCCGGCAGTGGCTTTCTACCCTGGCTGCACATTGAATTGTCCCAGGAATTTAAAAAAAAAGAAAAAGCTCAGGCCCCACTGCCAGAAATTTTAATTGGTTTGAGGTAGGTCACAGGCTTAGGTGTTTTTTATAAGGCCCTTCCTCTCTGCCCTAGGTGATTTAATGTGCAGCCAGCTTTGAGAAACACTGTGCTAGTTCAGCTGGCTGCGTCACTGGAGCATTTAAAAAGCAAAATTGAATTTAGTAGCACCAGATGGTATTTGTTTATATTTGAGTTGTGGGGTAAAGCTATTCATTCCAGCTTCACGTTGTTCCCTGTGTACACTCCCCAATACTAACCAGCTTGCCAGGGTATATTTCTATAGACATACGGGTCACATAGATAATTCTTATAATTAATTGCTAATTACATTAAAGAAGAATTTACTTTGGGACTGACAAGACATAAAAAGATGAAATGGAGTTGTTGAAATTCAATGATGTGTAAAGAAGAAAACCAGCAAATGGCTACATTTATATAGCACACCAGTTTTGAGTTACAACACTACATGAGAAGGTTTTTATGTGGTAATTACATGATGTAATTAGAAAAAGTAATTAAACATATCTGTTTTCTGCATGTGAATAGTACAGTTGATTGATTTGGATAGTCAAGTTAAATTGGTTACTGCAGCCTCTCTCTTTTTAGATCGTCTTTATAAAATTTTAGCTCTCCTAACTTTCAGCTTTTTTCTTTTTTGCCAAGATTGTCTTTTTCATATCTGAAACTTTTCTTATTATATTCCATTTATATTTTTTAAGTTTACATTTTGATCTAATTAAAAAGTAAACGATACTTCTCATTTTTTATCACAGAAGCTTAGGATGGTCACTTTACTTTTAGAAATAGACATACTGGAAGCAGTATTACATGTTTGTAGAATAGTGAAAAGTATCCTATGATTTATAATTTTAAAAATGCCACTGTGAATTAAATCAGGATGGTATAGTCAGTTTATAAAATTTTAATGTTGCATATAAAACTTGTATCTAAAAGCAAGCTATTATAAGATTATAGAATAAAAGACTTTCAGAACTAAAATGTTTTGGTAGTTTCACAGTGACTCTTAAAACTAAAATAAATGGCTCCAGAATGATATTCTAAATCTCTATCCCAGGTTGCCAAGGCTTCTGACATTTTCTAAACTCAGTGCTTTCACTCTGCTGCTTTGAAGATTTTATTTCCTCTGTTTACCGTGACAAATAGCCTGTCACCTCCTTGCTGCTAAACTTTGCCTGCTTTATTCAGTACCTGTTCTTTCAGAGTTCTTCCTCGGTTAACTCAGCGTCACCAACCACATCTTGCCATCCTGTAATGCAGCTTGTATAATGTCTACACATGCTGTATTGTTGATTAGTTAACGTGCCAGAACAAAGCACCATAAACTGACTTAAACAATAGAAATTTATTCTCTTACAGTTCTCGAGTGCAGAAGTCTGAAATCAAGGTGTGGACAGGGCCATGCATCCTCCGAAGGCTCTAGGGAAGAATCCTTCCTTGCCTCTTCCGTCTTCTGTAGTTGACGTCAGTCCTTGGCATTCCTTGTCTCGTAGATACATCACTCCAGTCTCTGTTTCCATTTTCACATGTCATTTTCCTCTTTGTGTGTGTCTCTCTGTGTTTTCACATGACTTTGTAAGGACACCGGTCATTGGGTTTAGAGCCCACCCTAATCCAGTATGACTGCATCTAAATTACATTTATAAAGACCCTGTTTCCAAATAAGGTCACGTTCACAAGTTCCCAATGGACATGAATTTGTGGGGGGACTTTATTCAACCTAGTATAGTTATGGTAAAGGAGCCTTGGTGGTACAACGGTTAAGTGCTCTTCTGCTAACCAAAAGGTTGGTGGTTTGAACTCACCTAGCGTCTGCATACGAGAAAGACCTGGTGATCTGCTCCCATAAAGATTACAGCCTAGAGAATCCTATGGGCCAGTTCTACTCTGTCACATGGGGTCTCTGTAAGTCGAAATCGACTCCACAGCACCCAATAACAATAATAGTTAAGGTAAGAACATGTAGCATTTCTCACCTTTGTTTCTGTTTTATCTAGTAGACTGGAAAGACTTCCTAGTAAAGTAAGGGATAAAAGATTTTGTAAGAGTATTTAAAAATAGGTATTTCTTTAATACTATCACATATTAAAACTTTGTTGCTTTCTCAATGTGGTATAAAATTATAATGACATTTAGTACATTTTCCTTCTACTAAGTGAAAAAAAGAAATGTTATAAAGTTGGATTTCTGATATCTTTTTAAAATAAGGTTTTTTTTCCTTTTGTTTAGGACTGCAGCATTCAAGAAAAAATTGACTTAGAAATTCGAATGCGAGAAGGAATATGGAAACTCCTTTCTTTGAGCACTCAGAAAGACCAGGTTTTGCATGCAGTTAAGAATCTCATGGTGTGCAATGCTCGAATACTGGCTTACACATCAGAGCTACAGAAATTAGAAGAGCAGATTGCAAATCGAACTGGAAGATGGTTAGTAGCATAGCTTACCTGTGGATTTTAATGTACTTAAATAGTTAAATTAAAAACGTAATATCATTTAACCTTAAGTACAAATGTCAAATCACCTAAACTTTTAAAAAATGAATAGACTGAACCAGCAACAGAGACTATAAACATTCTTTTGACAGTAGAGCTCAGAGTGAACTTACTATTAAAGCACCATTTATTGCTAGGTAGTTTTGTTGTATTCAGTACTCCAGACTGTAAAATGAAAGTGGTTAAGAAGCAAAGAAAGAGAAAAAGCTTTTAACAAGAAAGGACCAAGAGTGATAATTGAGTATAGAGAAATATAGATTTTAAAAAACTGATTGCTTAGAGATAGCTCTGGCACTACTGAAAAGTTTCTTTAGACATTCATGCCTATTGGGCTGGTCACAGTGCACCTCCATTAAATTGTTGAAAAGTAAAGTAAACATAGGTCAGAGAAAGGGATTTCTGTAAAAACAAAATATGATGGAGTTGTGATATAATAGAGACCTAGGTAAAAGGTGACCGATATTTATTACCTGGGGATAGGTATTTAATCATTTTGTGTCTAAGTGGCTTCATCAGTACAATGGGGATGATCATATTTACATTTTGAAAATTGAGATTATATACATAAAAACCTAATACAATGCCTTTTGCATCCTTAATACTCAACAAATATCCAATAATCTTCATTATTATCTGTCCCGAGCATTGTAAAATAAAATTATTCTAGTATCATAATCTAGGAAAATATTTTTTTGATAGGCATCCGTTGATTTAAGTCAGTGCCTCTCAAACTGAATCATATGTATCACTGGGAGATGTCTCAGTGAAAAGCTGTATCTCCCAGTGATACACGTGGCACATCTTTTTAGAGCATCCATTTTAAGCTAGTGCCTGAGAAATTTAGTATTGTGGCATAGTTTTGGGTTATGATGCTCTCTTACTATGGGGATTTATGTTCTTTATCCTCAGCCTTTATCAGGGTGTTTTGTCAAAGAGGCTCTGTTTCAGTGGAGAAGTTTGAGAAACACTGATTTAAGTAAAGAGCAAGACTAAGCATTCAATACTGTGTAATTTCTCATAGTTATCTGGAATATTCTTCTGATAACCATCTGCCCTCCATATTTAATGTTCTTTAAATATTTACAATGAATTGTTAATCAGTCATTTTCTTAATTCTGCATCATGACTTTTCTGAAGTTGCTGCTTTATAAAAATGTTAAATAAGCATGATTTCTGTTGGATTTATAAAGCAAAGATGGAGGAAAATACCTGTGACTCTTAACTGAAAATGTGTGTGATTTTCAGTTTCCTTACTGATTATCTTTGATAGATGAAAGTAGCTCTGTTGCTACACACACACATGCACACTCTTTCTCACACACACATATATTTGCTTATTGTTTCCTTTAATTATTGAATTATTTCTGGTATTTAAAAAGTCTCGAATATTATATATAATTTCTTTCATTTACAACTTCATTGTGTACGTACAGATATAAGCTGATCAAATGTAACTGGAGATTGTAGTATTTGCCTTCCATATTACAGAAACCTGATCTGAAAATTATGAGAGTCTTGTGATAGTTTTCTGAATTCCTTGAAAAGAGTGATGTAACTTACGCCATTTGATTAGTCAATCAAATATTTATCAAATATCCAGCATTTGCAGGACACTTTTTAAGTACTGTGCTATGGTGTCCAAATTTAAAGATCAGAATTTGTCAAAATCCGAGAATATATGTGTCTTACTTTCCTAGGGCTGCCATAACAAAATAACACAAAAGTGCGAGGCTCTAAAGAACAGTAATTTATTTTTTCACAGTTCTGGAGGGTAGAAGTCTGAATTCCTGGCGTCAGCAAGGCTGTGCTCTTTCTCTGTCAGCTGCAGGGAAAGATCCTCCCTTGTATCTTTCAGCTTCTGTAGCCATGGGCATTTCTTGGAGTTCCTTAGTTTGTAGACAGATCTTCACATGCTGTCTTCCCCTATGTGTGACGTTGTTTTTGTGTCTCCTCTTTTATGAAACACCACTTAGAAAGGATTAAGATTAAGACCCACCCTACTCCATTATGACTTCATTAATTTAACTGATAACATCTGCAAAGAACCCTGTTTCCCCAAACAAGGGTATCTTCACCAATGTAGAGATTAATACTTAAGTATATTTTTCGGGTGGGACACAATTCAGTCCATAACAATATGTATATTCAGCAGTCAAATATTTTGCCTTTAGAGGCCCAGCAGTCTGCTCCTTAGCATGGTTTTGATAATCTCTAAGATATAAAAAATGCTGTTTTTTACTTTGTTACCAGATTTATCTAAATCTATTAGTAAACTGGTTAAATAAATAGCAGTTTAATGAGAACACTAGTCTCACTTCTCAAAATTTTGAAGACAGCTATGTGGCCAACTGACTGGAAGAGATCTATATACATGCCAAAGAAAGGTGATCCAATGGAATTTGGAAATTATCAAACAAATCATTAATATCACGTGCAAGTAAAATTATGCTGAAGATAATTCAAAAATTGTTGCAGCAGTACATCAACAAGGAACTGCCAGAAATTCAAGCAAGATTCAGGAGACGACGTGAAAGGAGGGATATCATTGCTGATGTCAGATGGATCTTGGCTGAAAGCAGAGAATACCAGAAAGGTGTTTACCTGTGTTTTATTGACTATACAAAGACATTCGGCTGTGTGGATCATAACAAGTTATGGATAACATTGTGAAGAATGGGAAATCCAGAACACTTATACTTAATTGTGCTCATGCAGAACCTGTACATAGACCAGGAGACAGTTGTTCAAACAGAACAAGAGGATACTGCATGATTTAAAATCATGAAAGGTATGCCTCAGGATTGTATAGTTTCACCATAGTTATTTGATCTGTATGCTGCGTATATAATCCAAGAAGCTGGGCTATATGAAGAAGAACACGGCATCAGGATTGAAAGAAGACTCATTAACAACCTGCGATATGCAGATGACACAACCTTGCTTGCTAAAAGTAAAGAGGATTTGAAGCACTTACTGATGAAGATGAAGCCTTCAGTACAGATTACACCTTAACATGAAGAAAACAAAAATCCTCACAACTGGACCAATAAGCAACATCATGATAAACAGAGAAATATTGAAGTTGTCAAGGATTTCATTTTACTTGGATCCACAATCAAAACACCCATGGAAGCAGCAGTCAAGAAATCAAATAATACATCGCATTGGACGCATCTGCAAAAGACATCTTTAAAGTGTTGAAAAGCAAAGATGTCACTTTAAGGACTAAGATGTGCTTAACCCAAGCCATGGTATTTTCAGTCACCTCATATGCATGTGAAAGCTGGACAATGAATAAGAAAGACCAAAGAAGAATTGATGCTTTTGAATTACGGTGTTGACAAAGAATATTGAATATACCATGGACTGCCAGAAGAATGAACAAATCTGTCTTGGAAGAAGTACAGTCAGAATGCTCCTTAGAAGCGAAGGTAATGATACTTATCTCACACACTTTGGACATGTCACTAGGAGGGACCAGTCTCTGGAGAAGGACATCATGTTTGGTAGATGGTCAGGGAAAAAGAAGAAAACCCTCAGTGAGATGAACTGACACAGTGACTGCGACAGTGGGCTCAAACATAACGATTGTGAGGATGGTGCAAGACTGAGCAGTGTTTTGTTCTGTTGTACATAGGGTCGCTATGAGTCAGAACCAACTCTGTGGAACCTAACAACAACAACATTAGTGATCTGCTTAAATACAATTTAATGAGAACCCTAGTCTGCTTTCTCGTAACTTTTATAATAAAATGTAAAATAAATCAATCAATCTAGACTTTTTCATAGAAAAATCAATATGAAATAGTGGAGTTAAGAAACATCTGATGTAAGAATTAGGTCTGGATCTGCTAGATCATGAAAGATGGATAGGGTTTGGTTAAGTGAATAGGAGGAAAACAGCATTCCAAGAAAGAGAAATAGTAAAAAAAATAAAAGCTTAGGATGAAAGATGGGCTTGAATTATTCAAGAGCAGTAAAGAGGTATGTTTGGTTGAGCTGAGGCTCAAGCCAAAGATAAAAAGGAAGGATGAAGCAAGATTCAAGAAAGCGTAAAACATTGTGGAGTTAATTGGTATTCCGGAGAACCTTTCTGTGTGCCACGTGTTGAAAACTGAGAAAGGTATAACCTTTTTATTAAAGAGTAGGAAACTGGGACTCGCAAACATTAGATAACTTTTTCAAGGGTACACAGTAACTAAATGGCTAGAACTTGAACCCAGATGACTTAAAAGCCCATGTAATACCCCATCCCCACCCCCTAAGAAAAAGCCCATGTACTTTCTACTGCCTCAAGCTGCCCTGGTGAGCCTTTATAGGTCTTTACATTTATTTATCTAGCAATTATTTTTCCTTTATTGTTTTATTTTAAGCAAAGAGACATGATAAAAGGAGTGTTACAGGTAGGTTATTAGGCAGTAGAGTATTTAAAAGGGTGGTAAGAGAAAATATTAATTGAAATAACCAGTTTTTAGGGAAAATATTTAAGAACAGGTAGGCAGAAACAATAATGAAATAAGTTTTGAACAGAGAAATTAAAACTAGTGTGTGAGTTTCTTTAGGGCTTTTCTAATAGATCTTCATTCGAGGTACATGCTATGCAGAAACAACCTTTCTGCCAACAGTTTTCAGTCATTTCTCAGTTTGATGAATTTCTTTATTAAAGTAAGCAAATAACCTCACTTCATTTTACAGCCTTTTTAAACTATGAGCCCAGGAAAGAATTAAACCTTAATGTCCTATGACATCTTACATGAAAATGATTTAACTTCTGTATAGCTAGAATAGTGACAGTTTTGTACCATCCTTGGGAGAATTAAGAAAATAATCACCCTGGGTTAGACAAGGAGCCCTATTAAGAAATCTGCGATATAGTCTTATCAGTTTTTTTTTTTTTTTTTTTTTTAAACCACATATCTTTTCTGAGAATATTGGTAACTGGTTAAATGTTCCATTACCATATTCTAATAATGAGCAAGCACTTTGTTCTCCTAATTTGTGTTTAGGTATGAAACACCTTCTGTTACACTGCCTTTTTTTTCATGCCTGAATCTGTAAAAGATACTCAGCTTTGTGTATAATTTATAACTCAAAGTGAACCACAAAAGTGGAATGTAGAAAGCTTTGTGGGTTGGGTAGACAGTACATATGTGGGGTGAGGGATAGAGCACAGACTGCTTGCTGCCTCCGTTTAGAGGGTAGGATAGCTTGCTTAGAACAATCTATTAATTTACTGGTCTTAATTAGTAAACCACACAATCTCCCTAGCTTTTTCCTGCATGCTATAACCAGATGTATCTGCTGAAAAGACTCCTTGTATCAGTCCATTTCTCAAAAAAAGATTAATAGTTTCCCTTTACTAAAATTCCTTAGTCATCCCAAGATCTTTGTGCTCTGATCCCAAACTACTTTCATAGTCTTATCTCTTAAATTTCTACTTTATGACTTCAGTTTGGCCAAATACGAAACTTTTTCTACATTAAAAATATAAGGATAGTACAGTGAACATCATGTACATTCTCTACCTAGATTTAAGTTAATAGTTTGCCATATGTGTTCATGCTTCATCTGTATCCCCCAAACATTGGATTTTTCCATCTCCATTGCCTTTGCTTATGCTGAAGTGCCCTGTTTTCTATTCCTACTTAACAAAACCCCTTTTGTTCTGCAGCATCCAACCTGCATCAGTTTCCTTGACGATCATTTCTTCCTTTATGCCTGTTTTAAGGATTCAGAAAATGATTGTTTGCTTCCTCTTAGTTTTAGTAGCATCTGAACCATATCTCATTATAACATGCTACATTTTAATGGAGCCATTTATGAATATATCTTTGAAATTAAATTATAAACTTTTGGAGACAGGGACAATGTCTGGTTCTTATTTCTTATTAGTGAAATAAGATGGTATCACCACTCCCTTCATAGGGTTACTGTGATGATTTAGTGCCTGGAACATAGAGTCAAAGTCAAAGCTGAGGCAACTCAATTAATGTTGGTTCTCTTCCTCTTTCTCTATTGTTTCCTCCTGAACAGCCAACAGTGCTGTACACTTACGTAAGAACAATTTAACATGCACTTCATAGATAATATTTTTCCCTATCTATGTATATGATGAGTAAATAGGGCTTAGAACTTAAGAATCGTTAATTATATGCCAGTTGACTTTTTTTGGTCATTTCCTTCCATATTCTCAGGTTCTTACTGTCTTTTGGCCTAAGCCTCCATGTTCACCATATTCCAGATTGTCATTTACTCTCTATTTTGCCCACTTTTTTTAATCAACATTTTATTGTGAAATTTTTCACACATTAAAAAGTTGTAAGAATAGTACAATGAACATCATATATATTCTGCATCTAGAACAGTTAGTAGTGTACCATGTATGTTCATCCACTCTCCCTCTCTGTCTATACACACACATATACATTTTTCTTTTTTGTTGTTGATCCATTTGTAAATAAGTTGCAGGCAACATGGCATGTACAACTATATAGTTCGGCATGCATCTTCGAAAATCAAGAACATTCTTCTACATAACCAAAATGTAATTATTGTACGTAACAATATTAATCAAAATTCCATAAAAATCACCTAATATTCAGTCCATATTCAATTTTACCCAGTTATCAAAAGACAATTCTTTATAGTAATTTTTTCCCAAAACCCGGATTCAGTCAAGATTCATGCAGTACATTTGGTTATGATTCTTTGTTGTTGTTAGGTGCCGTCAAGTTGGTTCCGACTCATAGCAGCCCTGTGTACGTCAGAACGAAACACCGCCCAGTCCTACGCTATCCTCACAATCGTTACTATGTTTGAGCCCATTGTTGCAGCCACTGTGTCATAAGGTTTTCACTGGTCAGTTTTTTTAGAAGTAGATTGTCAGGTCCTTCTTCCTAGTTTGTCTTAGTCTGGAAGTTCCATTGAAACCTGTCTACCATGGGTGACCCTGCTGTTATTTGAAATACTGGTGGCAGAGCTTCCAGCATCACAGCAACATGCAAGCCACCACAGTATGACAAACTGGCAGACAAGTGGTGGTATATCTCTTTAGTCTCTCTTAATCACCGTACCTTTTTGTAAAATCTGCCTGCCACTAATGCTTTAGAGTCTAGACCTTAAAAAATATTGCACGTTCTGCATTTGTCTAAATTGTTTCCATATGGTATCATTGAACATTTCTCATACTCCCTGTTTTTACTGTTATTGGAAGTTAGGTTTAGAGACGTCATCAGACTCATGTTAAATCTTTTTTTCCAGAATTTTCTAGGTTATGTTAGGTACTATAAACTCCCCAAAGCCAAACCCTTGCCGTTGAGTCAATTTCTACTTATAGCGACCGTATAGGACAGAGTAGAACTGCCCCATAGGGTTTCCAAGGAGCAGCTGGTGGATTCGAACTGCCGACCTTTTGGTTAGCAGCTGAGCTCTTAACCACAGTGCCACCAGGACTCCATGGCATATATACTCCTAATTTGAAGCAATATGATATCTAGTTTTACTGCTCTATAAATGATGCTGAGTTTGATCCCTTGGTTTAGATCACAGTTACCAGCTTTCTCCTTTGTGATAGAATCGTCTTCCTTTGTGATTTATAAGCAATCTATTGGGACTGGGCAAATATTCTGTTATCCAACCACCTTTTACTTAATGGTTTCATCATCCAATTATGATCCTTGCCGAAATCATTTATAATGGGGGTTGCAAAACAGTGACTATCTAATTCTGTTATTCCTTCTACATTTGTTAGCTGATAGTCTTCTCTAAGGATATTATGCTGTAATCCTTTAGAAAATACTTTTGAGATTCACTGTGTGGTAGCATGTTCCTCTTAATTGGTAAGTAATATTTCACTGTGTGAATATAGCAGAGTGCCATTTCATCTTCCAGTGTTGACTCCAGTCCACCGTCTGCCTACCTTTGGTCACTTGCCAGGTCCTTCAGATGCTTGGTTTTAAAATGTTTTTTCTAGATTTTATATTGCTTTCTCTGGGAGAATTACTCCACTATGAGCTACTCTGCCATTACCAAAAGAGGAATTCATTTTGTTGCATCTTGATCAATAAATTTTAATTTTTTCCACTTTATGGAATATTTTGAGGTTTGCTTTGTGATTTAATATGGTCCATTTTCATGACTGTTGCATCTACTCTTGAAAATATTACGTTTCTTTATATTAGGGAACAAAGTTTATTATATATGTTCAAAAAATCTATATTACTGATTTTGTTTTTAAGGTCTTCTATAACCTTACTTATTTTTTGATCACTTGACCCATCTTGGACTGAAAGAGATAAGTTAAGCTTTTTTGTTGAGGTTTTTCTGTCTTTATCCATGTGTTTCTTGTACTTTGAATGTGCTACTGTAATATTTAGTACATTATTACTTGTTGTATGTTCATTATCATTTGCAGCCTTTAGCATTATAAAGTGTTCTTTTGTAGTTATTTTTATTGCTCTTGTCTCATGTAATGCTTTGGGACCTGAATTCTGCCTTGCCTGATAACAAGAGCACATCTCCTGCTTTCTTATTGTTTGCATTTGTTTGGTATTTCTCTGTCCATCCATTTTTAGCCTTTCTGAATCACTTTCTTGAAGGTGTGTTGTGGGGATATATGCCATTTAAACATGGCTGCACTATTGACAACTGCAGCCCCCACAGGCCTCTATGCTGTATACGACATGTTGGAGACTTGTCAGCGATAAGAAAGAGATTAGGCACGACTTGTTTTCCCAAACCTATTGTCCTGTTACTGATTGGCTTGTTTACCTGAATTCCTTCTCCCTTGCCAGAAACTTATTGTTACTCACCCAAAGCCCATTGTTCTGTTATTTGCTTCACTGCTTGCTGTATTGACTATAAATAGACTCCTGGGACTGGAGTCGGGGTTCGACTCCTCAGAGAGACCCTCCTGACCCCACTTCTTTGTAAGAGTTGTGGCATTGTATTGTCTCTGCCGCCCCTACATTCGGCACCGCTGCGACAGTGTTTCTTGTATTCATCCTAGGAGTTGGGTTTTACATTGTGAGTGAATTTGAAAATCCTTCTAATACCTAATACGAAAGTTAAGCCAATTTACATTTACTGATATGACTGATAGATTTGGTTTTAGTTTTGTCATATTCTTTATGTTATACTAACTATGTATGTGTACTTTTAATTATGCTCTACCTTTTACTATATGGCCTATTTCTTTTGATTTTTTTTCTAATTTAGGAAGGTTTTTTTTGGTCATAGTAGTTACTAGAACTTTATATTAAAAAAAAAACTTTGTATACTGATAACTTATACCCTTAGTTATTTTTTTTTCTTACTTAAAACCAAACCCATTGCTGTTGAGTCAGTTCCAACTCACAGCGACCCTATAGTACAGAGTAGAACTGCCCCATGGGGTTTCCAAGGAGCAGCTGGTGGATTCGAACTGCCGAGCTTTTGGTTAGTAGTCGAGCTCTTAACCACTGATTTTCTGCACTAAATGATAACATTTTGTTCCTACGTCTTATTTATGTAGAGATCAATGAATTTACTGTCTTTTCTCCTTTCTCTCCTTCTCTACTCTTTTTTTTTTAGGCTGTGTTATTTCTGCTTTGGGGTAGTGGGTAATAGTTACATAATAATCTTGCACTTGTATCTCCATCTTTGTTTTAGTCTTTGATCTGCAATTAAATACGTATAATGTAAAATGACTGATTTTCTTCCTTGGTAAATGACTTTGTCTTTTTGCCTGAAGGTGCAAATAGTTTTCTTTATTTTAAGGTCTGATAATTTTACTGGAATATGTTTAAAGCTGGTTATTTTGACTCATTTAGGGCCTTTTCAATATGCATATTCAATTCTTTCTTTCCAGAAAGTTTTCCCGAATTATAAATTAAAATATTAATTCTATCTCATTTGTTTTTCTTATTCAGGAACTCCAATTATGCATAAGTTGGATCTTCTTTGCCTGTCTTCTCTATCTGTTGCTTTCTCTCTGATCTTTTTTAACTATTTCACTGTTGTTCTTTTGATTTGTTATATTCCTATCCACTATGTCTATTCCTTAGTGTATTTTCAGTTTTATCTATTCTTCCTTGGACACCTTGCATCATTTTAATCTTCATTTCTGAAATAACTTTTTCTTTTTTTTTTTTTACCTTTTTCCCCCCTCACAATTTCTTTCCTTTTTCTTTCATTCTTTCCTCTTATTGCATATATGCCTATTGCTTACCCATTACTAGTCTGAGGTTTTAGATTTCAGATTTGTTGTTTTTTTCATATTTGCAATAGTTTGTTTAACTGCATTTATTGATTTTGGAATGTCATATTACAGTTTTTGTTGCATCATTTTTGGAGGGAGTTGATATGTAGAGTATTTTTACCAGCTGAAGAATTTTAGTTATTTTTGTTTTTATTCATATTTTATATGGATGTTGGGATCCTTTTTTTGTCTTTAATGAAATGTACAGAATTTTCCTGGGTTAGGTGATCCATGGGAGAAGGAATAGTAGAAGGGCTTACTTGGTTTCTTAGTTCAAGAGTGCTTTCTATTAGAGCTGTGAAGAACAGTTTCTTTAATAAATGGTGCCTTTCGGGATGTTGGTTGGTTGGTTTTCTAACTGTTTGATACTGTTTTGTTTATTGGTGTTTTTAATTTTAACTCCTTTCTTCTTTTTCATTTCCAAGCCTCCAAAGGACACTTTCTCTGTTGTGTCTTTCTGTTCTTCACAGTACTAATACAGAGTACTTTTGAAGCCCCTTTCTTTCAACTGTCCAGGAACTAGTACTATCATATCCACCACCAAGTCTTATAACCATTCTCTCTTTACCTAGGGGAGACCCTAAGTTGATTATTATTTGTGTTTTGCAATACCCACCTGACTCTTTACTTAGATAGGCCTCTAAGAGGTGACTTTCATGGTTTCAGATGTTAATTTCTCTACTAACATGTAAACTGAAGTTTATAGTAGTGTCTATTCTAGTTATGTTGTAGGGTGGGCTGTAGGTGATTTTATTTGCTTTCCTTGTTGATATAAAGGCTTTTGGAGAGTGTGTGAAGAAATTCTGGTTTAGGTGGCTACCATCATTTTACAGGAACTGAATAGTTATACTCTAATCACTTTAACAGATATGTTAGTGCCTGTTATGCATATGCTGCATGCTAAATACTGGGGTCAAAAATATAAATACTCACAAAGTAATCTTTGCTTTTATGTAACATTTTTTAAAAATGCCATACATTTAAAAAAATAATTCACTCAATAGCTCTGTGAAGTAGGTAGATACTTCCTCATTTTACAGATTAGGGTGCCGAGGCTAAGAGGTTAACTCCAACTCACTAACTAATAATTATTTATTGATGTATAAGATTCAAACCCAGGACTTTAGAGTCTAAATCTAATATCTTCTTCATCAAAATGACCATATTCTTATTTCACTTGATTCAGTATTCACTAAACATTTATTCAGTGCCTTCAGATATACAAACTTTTATGCCAAACATTGATGATACAGCAGTGTACAAAATAAGCAAAAATCCCTGTGCTCATGGAACTTATATTTTAGCGGTAATATTCTACTCCACTTCCCATCCATCTCCTCTTGTCTTAGCTTGGCTTTGTAAAAATAATACTAACTAAAGTCATTTATACGACCTAGTTATGCATATACCAAATAATTTGGAGAACAGTTACCTGGCCAATTGACTGGAAAAGATCCATATTTGTACCCATTCCAAAGAAAAGTGATCCAACAGACTGTGGAAATTATCAAACAATATCATTAATATCACATGCAAGTAAAATTTTGCTGAAGATCATTCAAAAGCATTTGCAGCAGTACATCAACAGGGAACTGCCAGAAATTCAAGCCAGATTCAGAAGAGTATGTGGAACGAGGATATCATTGCTGGTATCGGGTGGATCTTGGCTGAAAGCAGAGAATACCAGAAAGATGTTTACCTGTGTTTTATTGACTATGCAAAGGGATTCTACTGTGTGGATCATAGCAAACTATGGGTATAACATTGCAAAGAATGGGAATTCCAGAACACTTAATTGTACTCATGTGGAATCTGTACATAGACCAAGAGGCAGTCGTTCGAACACAACAAGGGGATGCTGCATGGTTTAAAATCAGGAAAGGTGTGCGTCAGGGTTGGATCCTTTCACCATACTTACTCAGTCTGTGTGCTGAACAAATAATCCGAGAAGCTGGACTATATGAAGAAGAGTGCAACATCAGGATTGGAGGAAGACTCATTAACAACCCACGATATGCAGATGACCCGGCCTTGCTTTCTGAAAACGAAGAGGACTTGAAACACTTCCTAATGAAGATCAAAGACTACAGTCTTTAGTATAGATTTCACCTGAACATAAAGAAAACAAAAATCTTCACATCTGGACCAGTAAGCAACATCATGATAAATGGAGAAAGATTGAAGTTGTCAAGGATTTCATTTTACCTCGATCCAAATCAATGCCTATAGAAGCAACAGTCAAGAAATCAAACGACGCATCACATCGGGCAAATCTGCTGCAAAAGACCTCTTTAGAGTGTTAAAAAGCAAAGATGTTACTTTGAGGATTAAGATGCGCCTGACCCAAGCCATACTATTTTCAGTCACCTCATATGCATGCGAAAATTGTACAATGAATAAGAAAGACCAAAGAAGAATTGATGCTTTTGAATTATGGTGTTGGCAAAGAATATTGGATATACCACGGACTGTCAGAAGAACAAACAAATCTGTCTTGGAAGAAGTACAACCAGAATGCTCCTTAGAAGCGAGGATGGCGAGACTTTACCTCACATACTTTGGACATATTATCAGGAGGGACCAGTCCCTGGAGAAGGACATCATGTTTGGTAAAGTAGAGGATCAGCAAAAAAGAGAAGGACCCGCAACAAGATGGATTGACACAGTGCCTGTGACAGTGGATCCAAACATAGCAACAATTGTGAGGATGGCACAGAACCGGGAAGTATTTCGTTCTGTTGTACACAGGGTTGCTATGAGTCAGAACCGACTCAGCAGCACCTAACAACAGTAATTATGGGTATCATTCAACATAATTGTGATTTAATCGTGCCAAAATAACTTCATGAGTTTTATGTGATTACTATGCTAAATAGTCTCTTATACTCCAGTTTCCTAGTTTATTGCTTATATACTGTAACTTAAAAAAGAAAGCATAGGTTGGAAGTGAAAATTATTTTTACTCTTGGTATTTCCACAATAAAACATGAAATATTTAGTGACGTTTCTGATTTTGTTTTTTAAGCTTTATGTTGTCTAGTATCTGTTCAAGAGAATTAGTTATGTCAAGATTTGAAGTAGAAGGCTTATTTGCCCAATTTAAGATATTTTTGAAGCTGTTAATTTTATGCCACATAGTTTTAGGATGGTTTAAAATTTCACATTAAGCGTTTTGAGTGTTTTAGTTTTCACTTATGTGCATAAAGGTGAAGGATTTTATAACCTGCTTTCAAATAATAGAATACTATTTAAAATTATTTTAGTTCTTCATTAAGAAAATATGAAATATTTTAATCATTGTGCTTTTTCCCATTACAGCTTGTTAATTTTGGGAAAGAAATGCTATTTTAAATTCCTGTCTAGAAAGTATAAATTAGGATAATGTTTATTTACTCAATTTTAAAATAGTTTTTGAGCAACAAAGTGGCTAATTGGCACCCTCTTTTGGTCATTTTATTTACCTACAGGGAGAAATATCTTAGAAGTAATAAAACAAAGTTAAAAATTTGTCCTTTATATGCTTACCCCTGTCTTTTAAATTTCCTATCCTTACCTAGATAACTCTCTAAATAGGGTTCATAAGAATAAGGCACAGTATTATTCAGCTGGCTTTTGTTTAGGTAATTTTGTGGGTATTTGCTTTTTCCTCAGGCTAGCTCTCTAGTTGTAGCATTCAGAATTGGCATTAACATTGCAGATTTTCAAAACAAGCATTTGTTTAACTGTAACAGACTATTAGCTACAGTAGCACATTATTAAACAGATAATGTTTAATAATCTTATTGTCAATTTGGATTAATTAGAAAAACATCACATTTTAGCACTAAAAATAACAGTTCTGGGAGATATTTGAATTGAAAGTAACTCAAGCTTCAGAAAGTTGAAGCTGAATTTCTTCAGCTTGTCTCAATTTTTAAAAAGACAGCCTTAATTCTGTATGATTATGTGGTTAATTGGATTCATATTTTGTTTTGATAATATTTGCATATAATGAATTTGCTGACTGGCCCTAGAAATCCCTTTGCAAATAATTTTTAATTGCAGGTAAGAAAGCTGTACTCTGCCACGTGGTTGAATAGTTTGGAAGGGAAAAATTTTTTTTTTTTTGGTAAAGAATAAGTTTACTTCTGGTGTTCCTAGTATTTCAGAATTTCACTTGCGTGCCAAAGCCTCAAGTTTAATTCAATTTAATAATACCTAATGGATCTTAACTTTAACATAATCTATGGCCTAGTCTGTAATATCCAAGTTACTCACCATATTAGAGCTTCCTTATCTTTTTTCACTAAAATAAGTAGTATATGAATTTATATTATGCATTACTCATATAGAAGTAATTTTTTTAAAATGTTACTTACGAATGCCAACAATGTAAATACAAATGTATTTATATTGTATTTCTTGTACCAATTGGAAGAAATTGAGATTTGTGTTTGATTTCAAGTGGGCATTTCAGTATATTATTTTCACCAAAATATAAAACAGATAATTCAGTTGAATTTTTTCACACTGATGAACTAAGCAAGCTAATGTGAGGCATAGAAAATATTGAACTTGACACTCTTTTCATTTTATGATTCACTGGAACATTATTTTGGAAAAAACATGATTTTGAATCAGTGAATACTTATATTTTTCATTGAGTGTAGTCTATTTTAACTTACATACTAGGTGTGATCATAAAGTAATTAGATAGGATTCTGAGAATATACGGCTTTTAATCTACTACAGTGCTTTAATCATACCTAGTATGTGATTCTATAAATACCCCATATAAACTTAAGTACCTTAGTAAATTATTTTAGCTCATTTGAAATATACTTCACATATAATACTTGTGTGCTTAATCCGAAAAAGGGATAAAAAAAATCATGTTTCGTCATCCAATTTGGAACCGTGATAATGAATACATAGATAGTCTCTTGTACAAAGCTACTGACATGCTCTGAGATGGGCTAGTAATTAGAGTAACCTCCCACTCCATACTCCCACCTGGTCTTTTTCCAGAAGCCCTCTTAGAATCAAACAGTATTAAAATGAAGTTTTCATCTTATCACATATTCGAAGTACCTAATTACATTAGCTGACAGTTAATTAGCTAACCAAATAGAGACTCCTGCCCCCCCCCCAAAAAAATGCAAAAAATGCTCTTGGAAATATTGCTTGAGAAATAGAGTGCTAATCTATAAATGCAGGTTATTAGAAAGTAGGTTATTGGGGAGCTATTTAAGGATGGAATTGAACTTGTCTAGGAGGAGATACCATTTTTTTAAAGTTTTTTTATTGTAGTAAAATACCTATAAAAAAATTTTCCATTTTAACCATATGTAAGTGTTCAATTCAGTAGCATTAATTATAGTCACAATGTGCAACCGTTGCCACTATTTATTTCCAGAATGTATTCATCACCCCGAACAGAAACTCAGTATTCCTTCGGTAATTACTTCCCATTGTCCCTTCCCCCAGCCCTTGGTAACCACTAATCTACTTTCTGTCTCTATGGGAGATATCTATTTTGAAAGATGTTTTTTTCATGGTAATAGTACACTCCAAAATCAGATCTGGAAATGTCGTATATCCCCGGAGTTTCCTTTGAAAATTTTTTCTATTGTCATGATAATATTTTCCTCTCTACATTTTATTTTCTCTTCAGAGCCACTCCCTTCCTTTCCCACCTTAGTTAGTTAATTTATTGTTTTAGTATCTGCTTAGTTCTTTGCAATTTCGGAGAAATGAAATATAATATTAACTGCATATAAACATATTGTTAGTTGCCATCAAGTCGATTCCGACTCATGGTGACTGCATGTATGAAGAGTAAAACTGCTCCGTAGAGTTTTCAAGGCTGTGATCTTTTGGAAGAAAGTGCCAGACCTATCTTCTGAAACACCCCTGGGTGAGTTTGAACCACCAACCTTTCGGCTACTAGTTGATCACTTAGCTGTTTACACCACCCAGGGACCCTTTATAATAAAAAATATAAATATATAGCAGAGAGAAATTTTCTGATAAAAATTACAAATATATAGCAGAGATAAATTTTCTGATAATCCGTCAAATTCTGTAAAGATAAGTTACTCTTGGTCAGCAAGTTACCTGATTGGGAAGTTCATTAACTTTTTCAGGCCACTGTATCCGGTAAGCTGGAAATGTAATTTATGAAATGGTGCTCGAAGGTACTATACTTTTGGAACCTGGGCAGATATTATACTTCTTATTTATGAGTGTAAGTAATCACAAGGGATTTCGTTATAGAGTAAGCTGGTATGCAATCAGCAAAGAATATAAAGTTTATATGAAAAATGAAAGAGAATGGCTCTGTGTATTTCTGTTAAAACCAGCTAGCTGTTGAGTAAATGTTTTTTTAAAAAAAAACAAACCCACGGCCGTAGAGTCGATTCCAGCTTTGAGTCAAATCATTTACATTAACTGGAAGTCATTATTGTTTATAGGTATGTGTTCATTTTAAAATGTATTTATTTGTGAAAACTGTTAAAACAATTGTTTTTTGGGAAAGATATATATATTTTTTTAATAAGGCTTTTTCTTTTGACAGCAGTGTAAGTTTTGAAAGTAAAGAACGAACAGCATGTAAAGGGAAGATTGCCATATCAGGTATGCTATAGATGGATTATTTTTATATTGCTTAATAAATTCTATAAAAAACTTCCTCAAGTTGTTTTTGTTAACTTCCTGCTTCCCTTCAGTTTTATTTTGCATATTTCTGTCAGAATATTTGTCCTAAAACACTGTTTTCATCATTATGCTCTACATTTGTGTAGAGCTTTACAGTTTAGGAAAACTTTCATATACGTTACATGTATTACACAGTTTTATCCTTAGTGCAGCCTTGTGAAATAAGTAGGGCAGTTCTCATTTTCTACATATCAGAAGTTAAGTTACTCACTGTAACTGGTTGAGCTGGGCAGCAAACCCAAGTCTTTTGACTCTCCATTCCTTTTCTGCTCAGAAGCGTTAATGTTTTTTAATATTGTCTGGGCTAGAAGTTCATGAGGGTTGGAATCATGTTTGTTTTGTTCATCACTGTAGACCCAGAAGCTAACATAATGCTTAGCACATAGTAATTGCTCAGTGAATATTTATTTATTGGATAGATGACTGCTATTTATTGACTGCAGGATAAAGACCAAACTGTTTTTTCCCCAGAGTTTTCCATTCTGACTCAACTATTTTCTAGGCATATCTTCCACTATACGTAAACTGTCAGCTTTCACCAGGCATTTCTCTCTTCGTCTTGTGAACTCACCCCATGATCCTGGTATCCAATTAGCTCTTGAAATAACTGTATTTCTTTCAAGATCTACTTGCTCAACCATAAAGCCTTTCCTGTTATTCCAACTAGGAATGTTTCCTTTCTCTGACTTCCTAATGCAGTTAGGAGATTCTTCACCACTAGATGGCACTTATGCTGTGTAGTCTCAGTTTCTCCAAAGTGTTAAGGAAGCTGAAGACAAAGTGTCTTGGAGATGTGACAGATTGAAGTGAACACATGGCTTACTTGTGTGTATAATCATTAGATAATTCACCTTCTACAAACATTATTTCATCAGCATATTTTGGAAACAACAGTATCTGCCTTTATGGGTCCTTAAGTACTAACTAGGTGTCTAAGTTATCTAGTGCTGCTATAACAGAAATGCCAGAAGTGGATGGATGGCTTTGGCAAACAGAAGTTTATTTTCTTCAGTTTAGGAGGCTAGAAGTCCAAATATAGGGTGCAGGCTCTAAGAGAAGACTTGTTCTGTCTGCTGGCTCTGGAGGAAGGTCCTTGTCTCTTCTGAGCTTTTGCTCCTGGGCAGTCTTCATGTGGCTTGGCATTTCTCTTGCTTGTTTAATCTGTTTTATATCTCAAATGAGATTGATTTAAGACATACCCTATATTAATCCTGTCTCATTAATATAACAAAGACAAAAACCCAAACCAAACCCGCTGCCATCAAGTTGATGCTGAGTCATAGTGACCCCATAGGGTTTCCAAGGCTGTAAATCTCTACAGAAGCAGACTGCCACATCTTTCTCCCACGGAGCCACTGGTTTCAGACCACTGATGTTTTCAGTTAGCAGTCGAATGCTTTAACACTACACCACCAGGGCTTCTTTAACAAAGACAACTCATTCCCAAATGGGATTATAACCACAGACATAGAGGTTAGGATTTACAACACATTTTTTGGGGACACAATTCAGTCCCTAACACTAGGTTATTTCATTGACCAAAAGCCTTGTTCTTTTAGTATCAGGGAGCCTGCTGCTACATTTCAGGCCCTCTCACCCAAGGAACTGTTTTTAGAAATGTTTTTTATGAAGAAATAAAAATTCTTATTCAGGAAGAATAGATCTAAATCTTATATAGGATATAATTGGCCCAAATCAGAGGAATTGCTGTCCGCTAATCAAAAATTCTTCAGAAAAATAACTATATAAAAATCTGTTTCTTGTTTTATACTTATTTATATGCGTGTTTTCATCTTTCCAATTATAAGACTGGGATAAAACATGTTTTATACCTCTTTGTGTCCTTTTGATACCTAACATAGTACATTTACATGTTAGGTATTCACTATGTTCAATACGTTTTAACATGAATAAATAAAATATTATGTCTTTAAAGATGATTTCTAAAAATATTTAAACATAATCCTCCATTCGTTGCTTCTAATATGGTACCATATAGTATGCAAATGAGATATGTTAAATTGCTATTGAAGACTTAAATGACATGATAGCGTTAACATCTGTTGTCATTTCTTAATAGTTTATTGATTATAGCAATTCATGATCTTGGAATTAACTGTACATTTAGAAGGGTGTTTAGGTAAAAGCTTCTGAAGTAAAATTTTATTTTCCCACATTTTAAATAAAATGTTTTCATGACCACAAATGTTCAAAGTGCAAAAATGAAACTTATTTCTATATGTGTTCCTTCTTTCCAAAAGATAACTTCAAATTAAGGATCTGAAAGTCTCAGAAAATGGAATATATATGTAATTTCTTTTCCTCTTTGCCTAGCCTTAATTATATTTTGTCTATATATTGGTTAAAAAAAAAGAAAAATAAAAAATTCACCTTTATAAATCCAATTTCTTTTGGCATTGGGGTGGAAGTGTGACTTGTTTTGGTCAAAATGAATATTTGTAACAAAGTTTCATAATTTTTCTGAGATTACATTGATGACCAAGAGATACCCAGGTTTTTCATTTCCAGCTTTACCACTCACTGGCCAGTTGTTTATAAAAGTAAAGGATAATAATTGAGGTATTTATTCTTATTTCTGCTGAATGCCAAATAATTGTGTTGCGGTAGTGTCTCAGCTTATTCACTGATTACAGATTCTATGACTACAGCCAAATTAATTCGCCAAGTACCTCAGTTTTCACCTTTGAAAATGATAGACTTTTAGGTTCTGATGGCATCAAGCTAGGCATCCTATTATGGCTCTCTCAGTGTACCAATAAAATATCAGTGAAGATATACAAATGACAAAGGCAAGAATCCTGTAAAGTAAAACTGAGTCAACCATTTCCAAGAATCTGCAAAGAATTGCTACCATCTGAAGCTGGATTGAGAAACATAATTGGTGGGTTACACATCTTTGGCTGTCTGGAAAGTATATGACCACCTGGGAAATAGATAAGAAATGTCCACCTCCCTTTCTTGGGGCTCTGAGAGGGTAAGACTGACCAACAGCTTTGGGTGTACAGCAACGGAAGTCAGAGAGTCCTTGTTCCTTTCATGATAATGTAAATAGTGCCACCCTAACAGTAAGAACAGCTGTGAACAAGAGCAGTTGAGACATGTGCCAGCAACTGTGGTTAAGCAAAAAGAAATGGGCTCATTTAACAGGACACTGGCCAATCATAATTATAAAAAAAAAAAAAAACCATTAAAATCTAGAACAAAATAATGATGTCTGTTTTCATCAGTGTAATTGAACACTGTTTTAGAAATCCTTGCAAAAATAGTAAGAATAAAAGATGAAACTATTGAAGAGAAATAGACATTGAATGCCGTTTGAAGATAATAAGTTGCAGACCTAGAAAATCTAAGGGAATTTACTGAAACACTATTTGAATCAATAAAGAATTTAGTAAAAGTGGCTAGATTTAAAATAAATATACATAAAACTGTATCTTCTCTCAAAACCAGCAATAACTAAGTAGAAAACAATGGCAAAAAATATTCCACTTGCAATAACACCAATAAATAAACATTAAATACCTGAGGCTAACCTTAACAAAAGTGTAAGGGTAAATGTACCATGCTACTCTCTGTCAAACAGATTACTATAAAGATATTTCCCAAATTAGTTTACGTAATAGAATTCTAGTGAAACATGAGGTCCCTGAGTGGTGTAAACGGTTTGCATTTGTCTACTAATCCAAAGGACGATGGTTCAGATTCACCCAGCAGTGCCACAAAAAGAAGACCTGGCAATCTTCTTCCATAAGGATTACAGCCAAGAAAACCCTATGGAGTAGTTCGTAAGTCAGAATCAGCTCGATGGCAATGGATTTGTTCCTTTTATTTTTTTTTTTTAATGAAACATTTGGGAGGGAGGGATTTTGACAAAATAGCTCTAAAACCCATTTAAAGAACTTAGCAAGCGAGAATAAGATGTTTTTGAAAGGATGTACATTTTCTAACAAATATTAAAGTATATTATCAAGGTATGATGATTATGATAAACAGAGTAATTGATCCATAAAACATACAGCCAAAAAACAGACACTAAGAATGTTATATAGATAAAGGATAGTATCATAAATCAGGAAGAGAAGGCTATTGGATTTATAAATAGTGCTGGAACAATTATTTTTCTAAGAAGATTTGTATTCTCACCTCACATACCCAACAATTTCACATAGACTAGTTAACTTTTGAAAGTATAGACCATAAATAATGTCTAGAGAAAATGTAGATGAATAGTAACTTATCTGTGTCACCAAGAGACCTTTGAAACATAAAATAATGAAAAGATTGGCTTATTTCATTATGTAAAAATTTAAAAATTTTTAAAAATATGTTTAAAATACAAAAGGGACCAACCACTAGGAACTATAAACAGTATGACAAAGCAAGAATATTTTTATTAAGTAAAGAGCTCCTAAAATTCAATGAAAATATTCAGTAGAAAAATGGTTCATGGATACGAATAGATTCACTAAAGTGGCCAAGAAATATATTAACGTTTTTGTTAATCAAGAAAATGGAAATCTAAACAATTAAATCCTGTCACCTGGATATTAAATTGGTAAATATATTTTTTAAATTATTACTGAATGAGATGTATGTAAAATGCTTAGTTTGGACATGGGGAAAGCCCAATAAGTATATTTATCAGGATCGATAAATACATATCTGCTGGATTAGGTGATGATGGGGGAGGGGGACTAATATAAAGCTTTTCTAAAAAGAAAATTGGAAATAGGTATTAAGAGCCTTAAAAATAGAAGTCTGAAAAAAAATAGAAAAGTAGACAAAATCATGTGATCTAAAAAGTGAAGCACATAAATCTAGCTGAATACCTTAATTTCTTAAAGATTTGTAATTAATTGAAAGTGGCAATAATTAATAGGCATGAAAAATTTGCATATAAACTTCCTAAGTGGTAATAGGGAATTGTTTTAGAAAAAGAAATTTTCCATACATAAACTGAAGAGAAAGTTTGAGGTGTATTTATGTTGTTGCTGTTAGCTGCTGTGGAGTCAGTGCCTGACTCGTGGCAACCGCGTGCACAGTGGGATGAAACTCCTGCCCTGTTCTGCACCATCCCCGTGATTGGTTGCAGATTGGACCATTGTGATCCATAGGGTTTTCATTGCTCATATATACTCTCCAGGCAATTAAAACTAATTTCACTTGTCCATTGAAATCTCTTTACTGTGCTGTGTTATACCGTAATTCATACATCTTTATCAATTTGGTAGAACCTTGATCTTCTAACTTTGAAAATACATAATGTCTTAGTTATCTAGTTCTGCTATAACAAATATCACAAGTAAATGGCTTTAATGAACAGAAATTTATTTTCTCCGGTTGAGGAGGCTAGAAGTCCAAATTCAGAGTGCCGATTCTAGGGCAAGGATTTCTTTCTTTCTTGGCTCTGGAGGGAGGTCCTTTTCTCTTCAAGCTCCCACTCCTGGGTGATCTTCTTGTGGCTCAGCATCTGTCTTTCCTCATCTCTGCTTCCTAGCTTGCTTGTTTAATCTCTTATATATCTTAAAAGAGATTGACTCAAGGTACACCCTACACTAATCCTGCCTCACTAACAACAAAGACAACTCATTCCCAAATGGGATTTTAACCATAAGCATAGAGGTTAGGATTTACAACACATATTTTTGGGGAAAACAATTCAATTCATAGCACATATCAAGAGGATGTGATAGGAAAATTGTTACTATTATCACCTGGTATTAAAAGTAAAGGCGAGGCACTATTCACGATAGCCAAAAAGTGGAAACAACCCAAGTTTCCATCAACAGATGAATGGATAAACAAAATGTGACATATGCGTATACTGGACTATTATTCAGCCTTATAGAGAAATGAAGTTTTGGTACATGCTACGACATAGATGAACCATGAAAACATGCGGAGTGAACTAAGACACAGAAGGACAAATATCGTATGATCCCACTTAAACATGAAATATCTACAACAGGCAAGTGTAGCGAGACTGAAGTTTATTAGTGGTTACCAGGGGCTGGGAGGAGTTATTGCTTAAGGGGTACTAAGTTTCTGTTTGGGGTGATGAAAAACTTTTGGAAGTAGATGGTGGTGATGGTTGCACGACATGGTGAATGTAATTAATGTCACTAATTGTACATTTTAAAGCGGTTAAAATGGCAATTTTTGTTGCATACATTTTACCACAATAAAATAAAACAATAAATAAAGGGGAAAATGGAGAAAACTAGGAAGTAAAAATTTAGAATATCTCAAAGTTCTAGATTAACTTCTGGAATGAGGACCATTAGCACAATTACTTTAGCATTTAAAGACTGAATAAGAGAAAATACGTTTCAATCACTTTTAGAGCATATGTCCGTTTCTTGGCCTGAAAATAGTAGTATATTCTTCTCTCTAGTTTTATTTCTTAAGGAAAATACTGCAGTGTGCACATGAATATATAAAGATCTTCAAATTCTTTTGTAGATAAATCGTACTGGAAAAACCTTGAATCTGGTTGTCAAGAGATGGGTCTCTACCAAAAACCAGTGATCTTAGACAAGTCCCTTATTTTCTTTGAAGTTTGCATATTGGATAAAAGCACTAAAGTCACTTCTACATCTACTATTCTATGTCTTTAAAATGTATTTAACTACAGTTGCTCTTACTGCTTACCAAAAAATAGAAATTCCACAAACTGGATTGCCCATAATTCACCTATTTTTAAAATGTAGATCACAAAATGAAAATGTTAATGGTATAAGCTTATTATAGATCACTTAATAAATCAATTATTTGAGTAATGGTTGTAAAAAATGGTGTGGCAGAGACACATGACCTCCTCTAACTTCATGATGGGGAGAGGGAATCATTATCATCATGAACAGCCCAAGGCTGATTCCTATGAGGCTGAGGTCAGATATACCTCCTCTCTCCAACCTTTTTAGCAATTCTGACATGAGCCATCCCTCCTGTGGCTCGCTGTACTTCTCTGCTGGGTTTGGTAATTCAGTGCAGTGGCCACTGAGAACTCACAGACAATACTCACAGTTATGGGGTTTATTAGGGAAGTAGCAGGTTACAATTTGGAGCCCTGGTGGCACAGTGGTTAAGAGCTCAGCTGGTAACCAAAAGGTCAGCAGTTCGAATCCACCAGCTGCTCCTCAGAAACCTTATGGGGCAGTTCTACCCTGTCGTTTAGGGTCACTATGAGTCAGAATCGACTCAATGGCAATGGGTTTGGTTTTTTTTTTTAGGTTATAATTCAGAAACGACTCAGGATATAGTTCTTCGATCAGGATAGCCTCTTCTCAGTTGTACTCGCAGGCAGCCCTCAGCTCCTCGGCCCCTCGGCCCAGCCTCTGCCCTGCTTGGGCAAGTGTTACAAATCTCTTTAGCTCCGCCATTAAGTACCCAGGGGCACCCCACTGCAGTAAGCCTCAGCCCAAAGGCGCTCAGCACTTTCACTCCATGGGTGGGCAAGCCTAGCTTCCTCGACAAGTGCCCGGAGGCACCCTACTCTGTTAGCAAGCCTCCTGCCCAAAGGTGCTCTGCTTTCTCACTCTTGGGCCAGGAAGCTCACCATGCTGTCTCCTGCTGATCTACTCATAATGATGCCTTTGCTGCCGCCATTTATCTGCCACTGCTTCTCGCCGTCTTGCCATCTTCAGTGTTACAGCTTTCTGTCCCCTGGGCCTGGGAGGATCTAAGTGGAGAATCGCGGCTCCAAAGGATGGGTTCTGCTCTCATCTCTCCTTGGTGGTAGTCAGGTCCCCCTTTTCCACCTCTAGGACATCTCATTTTAAGCCTAGCGGGATCATACACCTTATTTACGTGGTCCCACCCCCACATGGGTGCAATGCACCTTATTTACATTATTAGCAAGTTATCCAGTTCTCTTGGTGGGCCACAAGTACCTCATTTGCATAGTTCCACGTGTTCATCTCATGGAAGTTACAAAGACTATGGCTAACAGGGCCATGTTAAGTAATTTATTGCAGTGCATTGGTGCTTTTGCTTTTTAGTAGTTTTTTAAATAAATGTAACTGATTTTATGTTCCTAATCCATTATGGAATTATCAGAATACATTAGCAAATGCATTGTGGAATCCATAGGTTCATGTCATGTTAAGAAATAAAACTTAGAAAAAATTATATTTGACATTTCTTTTCCACTCTTCTGTAGATATTCGAATACCACTAATGTGGAAGGACTCTGATCACTTCAGCAATAAAGAACGTATGTATGATTTTAATTTACAATTGAAATGTTTTCTTTAGTATATAGTAAATTTGTGATTATCAGAGGAAAAAAAGGCTGCTTCCACACTGAAATAAATTGGTGCCGTTTGATAGAATAAGCAGAATCTTGTGAAACTGGTTTTTCTGATTTTTAGTATAAATGTGTTATAGTCACTTGATACGAATTAAGATAATGCATATCTAGTGTCCTTTTAGTTGTTGATGGGAAACTGTACAAGGACTGTAAGTAACAGGTGGTGGGGGAGGGTAAAGCAAAAGAAAGTTTAAGAAGTAAAAGTAGAGGCAGCATTTCTTTTATTTGACCAGAATCTGGGAGATCTTTTTGTGCCTTATTTTGTTATTTCAGATTATTTAACAGGATGTAAGAGGGAAAGATTTTTTTTCTTCAGCATTTTCTGGCTTTATATAGTCTTTACAAATCCATGTATTGCTTAGGTCATGGAAATTAACCTCAAATTATTTCTAGCTGTTAGAGGCAAAGCAGAAAACATATGATAATCCTTTTTCTTTCTTGTCTGTTGTGATAGCTTTGCTCCTCTTACTTTAAAAACTGAATCATATTGGGCATAATTAGTTTTATATGAAGAAAACAAAATCAATTTAGTGTATTATTCAATTAAGAAGTATAATTTACTTTAAAAAGAAATACAAGTGGGAATAAAGTAAATCTTTCTGATTATTATAGAGAATCAGTTTTTCTGGAGCAGCATTTTTTCAATAATGAGGACTTAGCCCTTTAATTACCTGATAGTTTTTTTAAAACATCACCATATTAAAGGGCCCAGCAGCTATGTTTTCAATGTTCCCATGACTATTTTTTATTGCTTTTTGTGGTTTCCTCTCTTGCTTTTAGTTTCGTGGAAATTGTTTTGTTGTTGTTAATGTGCCTACTCTGAACCTCTTCTAATAAGAAACGTCTTTTCTTAAGTAGACTTAGAAACCCAAATGACAAAGGTAATAGTATACCTGTAATAATGTGTTTGCCATTAATTAAAGCTTAAAAAATTTTCTAGGAATAATATATATATGAGTTGGGTGGTTTCTTTAGGTTGCTGAGAGGCCTATATATTTATTTTTTGGTACTCCCTAGTTTAATTGCTGTGTTCTAGTTGAGTGTCCGTAGTTTCTCTGTAAGTTTGTTGTACTGTGGTGGCTTGCATGTTGCTGTGATGTTAGAAGCTGTACCATCAGTATTTCAAATACCAGCAGGGTCACCCATGGCAGACAGATTTTAGCAGAGCTTCCAGACTAAGACAGACTAGGAAGAAAGACCTGGCGATCTACTTCCAAAAAGGATTGGCCAATGAAAATCTTATGAATAGCAGTGGACCATTGTCCAATACAGTGCCAGAAGATGAGCCCCTCAGGTTCGAAGGCACTCAAAATACGACTGGGGAAGAGCTGCCTCCTTAATTACATGGGTGGAATAAAGCTTTCAGGACCTTCATCTGCTGAGGTGGCATGACTCAAAATGAGAAGAAACAGAGCTGCAGATATCCATCAAGAATTGGAATGTGCAATGTACCAAGTATGAATCTAGGAAAATTGGAAGTCATCAAAAATTAAATGGAACACATAAATATCGATATCCTAGGCATTCATGAGCTGAAATGGACTGGTATTGGCCACTTTGAATTGGATAATTATATGGTCTACTTTGCTGAGAATGACAAATTGAAGAGGAATGGCATCGCATTCATCATCAAAAACAACATTTCAATATCTATCCTGAAGTACAAAGCTATCAGTATTAGGATAATATCCATATGCCTACAAGGAAGACCAGTTAATACTACTATTATTCAAATTTATGTACCAACCACTAATTCTAAAGATGAAGAAATTGAAAATTTTTACTACCTTCTGCAGTCTGAAATTGATGAAACATGCCATCAAGATGCATTGATAATTACTAGTGATTGCCTTGGTGATAGAAACTATGCTGGAGATCATATTATAGAATTTTGCAAGACCAACAACTTATTCATTGCAAATACCTTTTTTCAACAACATAAATGGTGACTATACATGTGGACCTCACCAGATGGAATACACAGGAATCAGATCAACTACATCTGTGGAAAGAGATGATAGAAAAGCTCAATATCATCAGTCAGAATGACCAGAGGCCAACTGTTTTAACAGATCATCAATTGCTCATACACAAGTTCAAGTTGAAGCTAAAGAAAATTAAAACATGCCCACAAGAGCCAGTGTACCATCTTAAGTATATCCCACGGAAATTTAGAGACCATCTCAAGAACAGATTTGACACATTGAAGACTAATGACCGAAGACTAGATGAGTTGTGGGATGACATCAAGGACATCATACATGAAGAAAGCAAAAGGTCATTAAAAAGATGGGAAAGAAAGAAAAGACCAAAATGTATGTCAGAAGAGATTTTGAAACTTGCTCTTGAACGTAGAGTAGCTAAACTGAACAGAGGAAATAGTGAAGTAAAAGAGCTGAACAGAAGATTTTAAAGAGCAGCTCAAAAAGACAAAGTAAAGTATTATAATGAAATGTGTAAAGACCTGGAGTTAGAAAACCAAAAGAGAAGAACTCTCTCTGCATTTTTCAAGCTGAAGGATCTGAAGAAAAAAATCAAGCCTCGAGTTACAATATTGAAGGATTTTATGGGCAAAATATTGAATGACACAGGAAGCACAGAAAGAAGATGGAAGGAATACACGGAGTCACTGTACCAAAAAGAATTGGTCAGTATCCAACCATTTCAAGAGGTAGCATATGATCAACAGCCTATAACATTGAAGGAAGAAGTCCAAGCTGCATTGAAGGCATTGGTGAAAAACAAGACTTCAGGAATTGACAGAATACCAGTTGAGATGTTTCAACAAACAGAATGCAATGCTGAAAGCATGCCCTCATCTATGCCAAGAAATCTGGAAGACAGCTACCTGGCCAACCAACTGGAAGAGATCCCATATTTGTGCCAAACCCAAAGAAAGATTATCCAAGAATGCGGAAATTATAAAACAATAGCATTAATATCAGACAAAAGTAAAATTGTGCTAAAGATCAATTCAAAAGCTGTTGCACCAGTACATCAACAAGTAACTGCCAGAAATTCAAGCTGGATTTAGAAGAGGATGTGGAATGAGGGTTATCATTGCTGATGTCAGATGGATCTTGGCTGAATGCAGAGAATACCTGAAAAATGTTGAAACCAAAACCGATTGCTGTTGAGTCAATTCCAACTCATAGCGACCCTATAGGACAGAGTAGAACTGCACCATAGGTTTTCCAAGGAACTGCTGGTGGATTCGAACTACCGACCTTTTGGTTAGCAGCCAAACGCTTAACTGCTGTGCCACCATGGCCCCAAAAGATGTTTACCTGTGTTTTATTGACTATGCAAAGGAATTCAACTGTGTGGATAACAAATTATGGATAACATTGCAAAGAATGGGAGTTCCAGAACACTTAATTGTCCTTATGTGGAACCTGTGCATAGACCAAGAGGCAGTTGTTCCAACAGAACAGGCAGTTGTTAAACAGGATACTGCGTGGTTTAAAATCAGGAAAGGTGTGCATCAGGATTGTATCCTTTCACTATACTTATTCATCTGTATGCTGAGCAAATAATCCGAGAACCTGGACTATATGAAGAAGAACACAGCATCAGGATTGAAGGAAGACGCATTAATAACCTGCAATATGCAGATGACACAATCTTGCTTGCAGAAATCGAAGAGGACTTGAAGCACTTACTAATGAAGATCAAAGACTACAGCCTTCAGTATGGTTTGCACCTCAACATAAAGAAAACAAAAATCCTCACAACTGGATCAATAACATCATGATAAACCAGGAAACAATTGAAGTTGTCAAGGATTTCATTTTACTTGGATCCACAATCAATGCTCATGGAAGCAGCAGTCAAGAAATCAACCGGTGTATTGCACTGGGAAAATCTGCTTCAAAATACTTCTTTAAAGTGTTAGCAAGCAAGATGTCATTTTGAGGATTAAGGTGTACCTTACCCAAGCCATGGTATTTTCGATCGCCTCATCTGCATTTGAAAACTGGACAGTGAATAAGGAAGACCAAAGAAAAATTGATGCCTCTGAATTATGGTATTGGCAAAGAATGTTGAACATACCATGGACTGCCAGAAGAACGAACACATCTGTCTTAGAAGAAGTACAGCCAGAATGTCCTTAATAGTGAGGATGGTGAGACTTCATCTCATGTACTTTGGACACGTTATCAGGAGGGACCTGTCCCTGGAGAAGGACATCATGCTTGGTAAAGTAGAGGATCAGCAAAAGAGAGGGAGACCTTCAACGAGATGGATTGACACAGTGGCTGCAACAGTAGGCTTAAGTGTAGCAAGGATTGAGAAGATGGCCCAGGACTGGGCTGTGTTTCCTTCTGTAGGATATGGGGTCTCTATTAGTCAAAACCGACAGGAGGGCACCTAACAACAACAATATGTGAAAGCAAGAATCTGTTAACAAATATTTAAGGCAATATTTTCATGTTCTGTTAGATTTTAACATAACGTAGGTAGGCATGATTTATCACATGGATCTTTGCTTAAAATGATTTTCTTCTCTAGGATCACAGCGCTATGCCATTTTTTGTTTATTCAAAATGGGAGCTGAAGTTTTTGACACTGACTTGATGGTTGTGGATAAAACAATCACAGATATATGTTTTGAAAATGTAACCATATTGTAAGTATGTTTTTAATCTTCAGAGAATAAAAATAATCTAAAATTCTACCTTTTCTTTTTTTCATGGAAGGCATAATTACTGAGTTTTGGATTATTTTGGAAGCATTAAGATCTTAAAAAAGTTTAAAACAGTTTTTGAAAATTACTTTATTTCAAAGAAGCCCATTTCTACATTTGAAATTTTTCTATGTAAAATAAAATGGTAATCTTGTCATTAAACAAGTAGTAAATATTTGGCTCATTGGATATGATAAATTTTGGAAATTTTATAAAGATTTATAGTTCATGCTTACCGAAGCTGTGCATGCAATGGAACCTCACTGTAACATTATTTAATATAGAGTAAATTGGAGCATAAAACAGGTTCTTTTGTCTCATATAGGAGATTTAGTTAGAGGAATACTAAAACGGTATAACAACTTCATTTATAAGGTAGGAATGAAATATGTACCATAAGAAAAGCACTTTAGTAAAATTTCAACGTGTTCTTGTTTCTTATGGTGCCCTTCTTTCATGTACTCCAAAACAATAAAATTCGGTGATCCTCAGGGCTGTTTTTATTGCCTCTGCTCTTTTACAGGCTCATTTTATTGTGGTCATAATACAGAACCAGAAAGAACTCCTCAGATAGCCATAGAAATCACTTTTAACTGAAATAAGTTCTTCCTGGCCCTTTCAAAGGTTGTGTTGGCCTAAAATCAGTTTGTGATTTGTGTATCTTTCAGAGTTTCAAAGTCACCATCATCATGTCTACATGTTAATAGCTACTGAACTGTTAAAATAAAATCAATCTACATTTTTTTTGCCATATTTAGCTATGAAGCTATACAGTTGTAATTTGAAAGTAGTAGTTTTGCTCCTCACATAACATTAAAAAAAACTATTGCAAACCATATTTTATGGCTTCTGTCCAGTGTCCCATAGTAATTGTATGGCACAGAAAAATAAAATGCATTGTTCTGGCTTATTAACAGTAATGTAGACCTTCTTACTCATAAGCTGTATTGTATCAAAGGAATTTGTTTAGAATCCCCACAATGTCCCCAAATGCTTAGATAATTGAGGCTAAAAAATGAATTTTCCTTAATTGTCTTAAATGTATCTTAATTATACATTTATTTCCATTATTAACTATTGCTAGTAGATTGTTTTCCACCAAAATCATCCTGTTAATGAGCTTTTTTCTTCATCTCACTTTGTTATTGTTTGTCTTTACCACAAAGACAAAAATCAGAGTTTTTTTTCAGGGAAAGACCAGTGCAGGTTACACATGATTTATAATTTTTAAAATATTCTGTAAATATTTTTAAATTGTGTTAAAAATAACTGCTGACAAATGTTTTAAATGTTTAAAAATGTGCTTTTTGTTATGATGATTGTTTCTTTTAATGAGTATTCAATATTTATGAATCTTTGGTTTTCCTCTAAATATTGACATTTGGTAGTCATTACCAGGAATACTGTATGTTTAAAAGTTGCCAAATAGTAAACTATAAAAATATCTGGAAGTTATTTCTTGGATTTATTCAAAGTATAGATTGGCCATTTAAATCTTAAAAAGTCTGTGCTGCATTTTTAAAATCTCTGAGGCTGATGGATCTTCTGTCTGTAGGAAACATCTGCTGCTGATGGATCTCTTTTGTAGCTTTTGTATATTTTATTGTTAGTAACACCACCACAGTCTTTTATGGTAAAGGTAGTTCACTGTGTCTGGAAAAGGGCAAAGCCAATCTTAGCGTTTACTAAAATGGCAGAATTTCTGCATATTGATTTAATAAGTATGTATTGAGTATCTTTTATCTTGCAGGCACAGTGCTCGGTTAAGAATACAGGATTACCAAGACAGCCCCTGCCCTCGAGGAGTTCATGCCTTGAAATATATGTCCCTTTATATTGTTTTTTCCCTATATAACCAAGTAGTGAAATGTTCTTTATAGCTGTTTGGTACAAAAGCATAGTGGGTGTTGAGGGGCAGCTATGAGTGGACTATAAATGAGTCCTTATGAAGAAGAAATGAGAACTAAAGGTTTCGGCAGATTTTGTTTTGAAACAATAGTCATTTCAGAAAATTACACGTATAATGTAAATACCTTAAAAGTGGTGATATTAAAGGAATTGCAAGGAGAAATGGCATTGGTAACAGGATGACCAGGCCATTTTATTCTGTTTAATTAATATGCCTGTATGTGTTGGTTAGCTCTGAAATTGCAGTGACTCAGGCCATTTAGATATTAAATAAACAGGGAGATTTTTATCTCATTAGCATATATTAACATAAACTTATTTCAAACACTGATTTTAAATGTTATGAAAACATCAAAGGATGTTATAATTTTATTTTCTACTGAGTTAAATTTCTAACATTATGAATCTCTCGTTTTTAGTAATGAAGCTGGGCCAGACTTTCAAATAAAGGTAGAAGTATATAGTTGCTGTACAGAAGAATCTTCTATAACCAACACACCGAAAAAGCTAGCTAAGAAACTTAAGACATCTATAAGTAAAGCTACGGGAAAGAAAATAAATTCAGTGCTTCAAGAAGATGATCATGAAACAAACTTGTTCTTCAGTTCAGCTATTTTGTAAGTTTCTAATAAAATATTTATGGTAACATAATATGATTATATACTTGTGACGTTTTAAAGTATTGCATTTGGAGTATATGTTTACATTTTAAAATGTTAAAAAAAAAAAAAAATCCAGAAACAAAACTCTGTAGTCTGACATTCACCCAGCTGAGTTATCTTTAATACCTTCCTTTAAAGATGGGAAGTTGGATAACAGTATGTTTTTAGTGATTTGGAATTCCAGTTTCTACCAGAAAAAAATATTTTCCTTGAAAAGGGACTATCTGTACATCAAAGTATTTACTACATATCATTTTACTAATTGAATTTCTACTTGTGTATCATACTTTATTCTTATAAGGTTTTAAGAAACATTTTTTTAAAAATAAAACCCTATTACCATTATCACAGCTATCAAAAACATAAGTCCTTAATATTATCTAACATCCAGTTTGTATTCAAATTGCCCCAATTCTGAAAAACATCCTTTTGCAATTTGTCTGTTCAAATCAGAATTCAGACAAGATCTGTATGTTGCATTTAGGTGAATCTTTTGTCTCTTTGAATCTATAACGATTCCTGTCCTTGTTTTTGCCATTATTTATTGAATAAACCAGGTCTTGTAGAATTTCCCATAGATTGAATTTAGCAGATTATATCTTTGTGGTATTTTTTAACATCTTTTTCCATCACCTATGTTTCCTGTAACTGGTAGTTAGATCTAGAGGACTGATTAGATTCAGGTTCTCTTTTGGGGTAATAGTACTTTGTATTGTTATATATACTTCCTATTGTATCCCACTTTTAGTGATGTTAAAATTCATCAGTGGGTTCAGCCGTTACCAGCCTGATTCATCATTAAAAAGTTCCCTGTCTACCTTTTATCTAATGGTTTTAGTAGCCATTGCTAATCATTCGTTATTTCATTAGGGTTATAATTTGGTGATTTTCTACATTTGTCCTGCATTTTTTTTAAAACCTGGAATTCTGTAAAGAAGAATTTTCCTTCATGAACTCTCTGGATAGAGCTGCAATATAATTGGTAGAGGAAAGTAAGGAGAACATACTTTATTCTTTCCTTTTATATATCAATTTTTAGAAAAATAAGTTGGTGTCCTTGTAAGCATGGAAGCAATCAATGTTTTGTTTTATTTGAACTCTTGTGTTTTTATATACAATCATGTGCCACATAACGTCTATTCAGGCAACGCCCTACCACATATACATCCATGGTCCCGTAAGGTCATAACAGAGTTCAGAAATCCCGATTGGAAAAGGGGACATAATGGACATAACCGAACGTATCAAACACAACAGCTTCTTGCACTCAACAAGTTATCTCGTGTCTCTTGTATACAGAGGATTGTGCTGCCAGGCATATAATATACAGTAAATTGTAGAGGGAGGTTATTTGCCCCAGCAAATACTGTGGTGTTCACACAATGTCCAAATCACATAACATCCTGTTTCATGGAATGTATCCTGGACATTAAGTGACTCATGACTGTATTTATGTTTCAGTCTATTATAATTGGTGCCTAAATTGTCCCATCTTTGATCAGTGGGAATCTTCAGGTTGTCGCCTGTATCCTTCTGACACAACCCTAATCTTTGATAGCTCCTTTGCTTTCTGATGCAACAAGATGTCCTAGTCTCACCTTGTATGTTATTCCCAGGCTTGGAATTACCGTTTCTCCAAGGAGCCCCAGTTTCTCTTGGATACCTTCTTTAAATATTATGTTTGCTGCCTGACAAGTTTTATGTTTATATTTCTTTGCAAAACCAGTGATCAGGCTGTGTTCCTAGAATTTTTTTTGCATGGTTAGTAGAGTTGGCTCTTCAGCATATCAATACTTTCAGAATAAATACAAAAAGCAAAATATTCTAGGTATAGAGCCTAGAAATGGCAGTCATCAAAAGGTAATCAAATAACTCTCTTTGTGTTAGATCTATTTAGATATAAAATATGCCTTGGAACTCTAGTACAATGACTTTCAATCTATTTTGATTGAGGCCCACACTAAGAAATATATTTTACATCATGACTGAGTACATAGCTACCTAAGTAGATCGATTTCATGGTTGAATACTATATTTGCGATATAGTTACCAGATTTTTTTTATTCTAGTTGTTTTCAATCTTTTGAAAACCATTATATTGGTTTCATGATCTAATAACTCCAATCCCACAGTCTGAAAAACAGTCATAGAATTCAAGTCTTTCCTAATATAAGTATCATTAAAAAGAAGGAAAGGGTCCCTTTAATTTTCTTCCTTTAGAACTAAGACCATCCTAGAAACTTTTCTAGGTTAAGGTTATGCTAAGATTTGCTAGAAGGTACTTTAGTTCAATTATAAGATAGTGAAACTATTTATTTTTAAATGATCAGATAAACAAAAATATTTCCAGGTAGAAACAAAGATTTTAGAACTGAAAGAGATATTAGAGATAATCGCCTAGTTACAGTAGTTTTAAAACTTTTTTAAGCTTCAAAATTCTATATTAAAAAAATAAATCTTACAGAAACCTTTAAAGCATGTAAAAGTAATGAGTAGACTTCTCGAGCAGTTTAAGACTTCATTGTTTGGCAGTATATACTTAATTTTTTTTTTTTTATAAAACCCTAGAAATGTCTCTAAAGAGCCTTTGGGAAAAACAAAAAAGCAAAGAAAAAAAAAGATGTGTCTAAGCATCTTCACCTCTTGTATAAGAAAATTGAGACCCAGGAAATAATGTAACTTGTTCAAGGTATTGGGTAATTAGCTAAGAGATACTACTGTCCTCATTTATTACTTGTGTGACCTGGGGCAGATTGATTTACTCTCTCTGGGTTTTGTAGTTCTCTCCACAAAATGAGAATGATAATAATACAATAATACCTAGCCGCATAGGGTCATTATGAGATTCAGTAAGATGATTCATAAACCTACCCATAAAAACTGGTTGCCGTCGAGTTGATTCCGACTCATAGTGACTTTATAGGACAGAGCAGAACCTCCCCACGGGGTTTCCAAGGAGCGGCTGGTGGATTCAAACTGCTTTGGTTAGCAGCTGAGCTCTTAAACACTGTGCCACCATGAACCTGCAGTAGGCTTTTAAAACATTTAGCTCTTACTATCGTTACTATTTTTACTGTTCTCAGATCAGTACTTTTTCTGAACTTTTTTTTTTTAACTCATTCTGAAACATTGCAGTTTAGAAACTTGATACAGGATTATAAAATGTAGACAGATTTTTTTTTTTTTAATTTCAAACCATTGTTTATAATTCCATAAGAGCATGAAAATAATCTAAATCGCGTTAGAACTAACATTTAACCTGTATTCCTCTTTGAAGCCTAGAGGAATTTTTGGGAATAACATTGTTATTGTATACAGTATTAAGTTCTTTTTAATAGGGATTAGTATATTTTTCTTGAAATAGTTATTCTCCTGTTTAAATTTGTCATTCTTCTTGGTTTATCCCTGAATCCAAACACTAATTTTCTTTATGAACATTTGCTATAAAACCTGCATGCCATTTGCTTATTTTACACTATTAAGGTTTGGTCAAAAGATAATAGTAAAACCTTTTCCAGCATTTCACCAAATCATGTTTTCCTAATACCAGCTGTTGACTTTCTGGTGTGAATGCAAAATATACAGGGTTAAACTTACAGCCCAGGACTGTTCTTATCTGACAACTTCCTTAACTGACTACTTCAGTACTGTGATAGGAATTTGAGAATAAGCATAAAGAATTAGAATAAGGGAATCAACTTTCTTTCTTTAACAGTGGTCTAGTTCATTTAGAAGATTTCTAATATAGCTTTTAATCTTTAACCAAAATGAGCATAAAAGATCAAAGTTGGACAGTATGCATCTTCCCTAGTAATATAGCATGTGAACAAATATAGCTGTTTTTCATGAAAAAAAAAAAAGTGAATTTTTTTCAGGCTACCATTTAAAATCATTTATTTTTTCATAATGTTTTTCATAATATTTGTATCCCCAAAAATGTTATAACAATTGGCCTATTTGATAGAAAAAAAATGTGGCTGATTAAACTTTTGAGAACTCAGTATTAGGGTTGGCTGAAAGGAATGAGTGTAATGTTTTAGAAAGAAAATATTATCCTGACAAGAATGCTTTAAAAGTGAGGTCATTGTTGATTTTGGAAGCATTGGCATTATAATTAGTCATGGTTTAAAAATGAAGTAACTTGAAATATCACCACAAAGTATTGTTTGATCTGAAAGAAGACGGTGAACATTTTTGGTAATTTTTAGTATGCTCCCTAATGTGATTCATTTATCCATTTCATTTGTGGAATTTAGCTTACAGAAATTCCTTTAGCTAGATTTTCCCAGTGCCTCTAATAGCTGAATTAACTGTTTTATGTCCCCTGAGAAATATTTAGCACATTATCCTTCACTGTATAGACATAATTTTAAACGATCATCTCATGAAAACTGATAAATCTGTAAGTGATTTTTTACTTGATAAAAAGATTTATTAATTTTTTTTCAAAATAAACCGCCATACTACATTTTAAATTAGATCTAAGTTACAAAACAAGTATCCTAGCACTTGTCTGGAATAAATGGATTATTTTTGTTTTGAGGAAGAATGATGTTAAAAGTTTGGTGCGAAAGATAATGCAGTTTTCAAACATAACTAAGGAATTAGCTACTGAGTATAATTTATTCATTTATTCGTTTGATCATCCAAACATGATTATTCAGCCATTATGTCATGTGGTACATTGGATTAAAAGGTTAATAAGTCATGATCCCTACATTCAGAATTCTTGGATTATAGTAAAATTTGAGTCATGTGTATTTTAACAGAAAAATATCTTAATTTTAAATAATTTCTTAATGAAATATAAAGATACTATGGTATAGTGGGATTCTCTTTCCAATATGCCGCTTCCTAGCGATAGGCAAGTCAGTTACAGCCTGTAAAGTTCTCTCAACTTCAGCTTCCTCATAGGAAAAAGTGGACCAGAGTATCTGCCCTACCTATCTGAAATTGGTGTTGTGAGTATTAAAAAGGGTACTGCATGTCAAAGTGCCTTCAACTCTTCCTATGTAGTATTATAATGCTTTATGTTTCTCTGATTTTTAGAGTAGTTTTTATCCTACTACGTCACCACATTTATTATTACATTATAAAAGTAAAATAAACTCGAGAAATAAAACTTAGAAGAGAAAAAGTTACTCCTAGTTCAGCCACTTTAACCCAAATACTTTTTATCATTTTGAACTGATATTTTCTTCCCAGATTTTTAAACACCTAGGTTTGGGGGATATTTAGATACTCGGAATTATACTATCTTTTCTCCACAATAAACAATTATAACTATGGGGCCGTGGTGGTTCAGTGGCAGAATTCTCCCTTTCCATGTGGGAGACCTGAGTTTGACTCCTGACCAGTGCAACTTTTGGGCAGCCACCACCTGTCTGTCAGTGGGGTCTTGTGTATTGCTGTAATGCTGAACAGGTTTTGGTGAAGTTTCCAATAACTAACACAGACTAGGAAGAAAGGCCTGGTGATCTAGTTCTGAAAAATCAACCAGTGAAAACCCTTTGAATCACAACGGTCCAATCCCATCATGCATGGGGTTGCCATGAGTCAGATGCCAACTCAAGTATAGCTAACAAAAGCAATTATACTGTGCTTTCAGCTTTCTTTTCTGAAGTTATCATGTAGCCTTCACATAATCATTTAATGGCCACATTACCTATCAATTGGATATAAAAAGCAAAACTAAACCAGTTGCCATCAGATTGATTCTGACTCATGGTGACCCCATATATAACAGAGTAGAACTTCCCCATAGAGTTTTCAAGCCTGTGCCCTTTCAGAAGCAGTTTGCCAGGCCTTTCTTTCAAGATGCCTATGGGCAGGTTCCCCAGCCTTTCAGTTAGTAACTGAGCACATAACTGTTTGCACCACTCCTATCAGTGGGATAGGTCATAGTTTATTTAACCATTCTTCGAGGAGGTTATCAATAACTTCTTTCATATTGTTATTTTCAGATATTCATTGAAAGTAGAGGTAAATGTCTAACATATTTACTTTAAAGCAGTTAAGGAAAAGATGTCAGTAACAGTCATTTCCTAGGCCCTGAGAAAAAATTTAAACATATGGTTTTGTCATCAAATAATTTTAACCTACTCTGCCACCCAAGTTACTTTCTAAACATGTCACCTCTCCAGGGTGCCTAGTGCATATCACAGCCTATGACATGGTTGCTTCTTGTGCACGCTAATAGCAGCATTTTATATTCCACTGTATATTGGAATGACTATTCCTAAAGTGAAGACTGCTGAAATTCTTTTGGTGGCCAGAGAATACATTACAATGTCAATCCTAAAAATAAAATTAAAAAGTGTCTCTATTTCTCTCCTTGCCTCCCGCCATTTCAGACATTATTCTTGATGGACTTAACATGCATGAAGACAATGCATCTAGTACCTTGGCCTCTCAGTTTCATGACCTCCTTGCCCCCAGTCATCTGATCTTCTAGTCTGTGTCAGCCATCTATCCCGTGATTGTATCCTAGATCTTGTCATTAGTAATTGCACACGCTTTAACATCTGTATAGCAGGTATCCCACTCTGTCCACCACCTCCCACGTTTTCAGCTTCCTCTCTTTAGTACTCTGGCTTCAGTCCTTAGCTTAGACTTCATGATTTATCATTTTATTCTTTTGTAGCATCTCTCTCCCTTTGTCACACTTACCTTGGGAGAATCCCAACTTTGGTTAAATCTCACTTTTAGCTCTTCTGCACATGCACTCGAGTAGATGAGAAGCTGGAGAAAAACACAGTAATACTGATGGGTCTCGCCGTAGATGCGTGATCACTCCTAACTTTCAGTAGGTTCTGGGTTTCCATTGCTTTCCACTTTACCTCTCTTCAGGGTGAGTATTTCACACATAACCTTCTCTCAAACCTCCAGTATCCCGTCTCCACTCCTCATTCATAGCTGCTGACTTTGCTTCATATATCATTGATACAACTGAAATAATCGGAAGAGAACTTTCATATCCTCTGTCCACCAGATGCATCAGCTTGCCTGCATCTGTTTCTGTATTTGCTGCTTTCCTTCCTTGTGAACTGCCTTTGCCCCATCTAAGGCTATTTGTGCACTAGATACCATCTTCTCAATTACTCAACTAAGGTAGCCTCCTTCACTTATTCCCCCTCTCTCCTACATTATCAGTTTTTCTTCTACATCATTCCCACAAACATATAAACATGCTGAAATACCTCCCATTTCTCCTGCCTGATTTCACAACTGTTTACAGGTAGCTGTCTCTACTTCCTCTCCTCCCATTCTCTCTTGAACCGCTTCAGTCTGACTTTGATCAGGTTACCCCCACCCCCCACCCCTGCACAGAACTGCTGTTAGCAGAGTCAACAGGGATCTACAAGTTGCCAAATCTGATGGCTGGTTATCAGTGCTCCTTTCCTGAACCTTTCAGCACTACTTAACACAATTGATCACACTACTGGGAACACTTTTTTTGCTTGCCTTCTAGGATACTACTTTCTCGTTTTTTCTTCTACCTCAGTGATTGTTCCTTGCTTGTCTCCTTTGTTCATTCCTCTTAAACTTAATAATCGGAAATGTTGTGTCCCAGAATTTAGTCCTTGTGCTTAACTTTCTAGGGAGTCTTCTTTATTGCTGTGGCTTTAAATTTCATCTATATACTGATGACATCCACATTTATATCTCCCGTACCTATTCCTCTCCTGACTCCATGCCCATATTATATCTGTTTGCCTTCCCCACAATGCATCTCAGATATCTAAAACAATCTTGTATTTAACATTTCCAAAACTAAATTATTACTTCCCATATCTATTCTTTTCTCAGTCTGCCTCATCTCAGTTAACAATTCAATTTTTCCAGTTGTTCAGGCCAAAAGCCTTGGTATTATCCTTAACTTATTCCTATCTTTCACATCCCATGTCCACATTGGTTCACCTTTAAAAATACAGGCAGAATCTTATCACTTTTCACCCCCTCTACTGCTACCACAGGAGCACTGGTGGCACAGGGGCTAAGCACTCAGCTGCTAACCGAAAGGTCAGCAGTTCAGATCCACAGGAGAAGGATGTGGCAGTCTGCTTCCGTAAAGATTACAGCCTTGGAAACCCTATGAGGCAGTTCTACTCTGTCTTATAGGATTGCTATGAGTTGGAATAGACTCGAGGGCAGTGAGTTTACTGCTACCACCGTATTCCAGGCTGACATCAGCTCTTGCCTAGATAATTGCGGTAGCTTTCTAGTTCGCTTCTCCATTTTCACCCTTAGCCCCTGCGTCTTTTCTTCACACAACAGCCAGAGGGATCATTTAAAAATACAAGTCAGATCATAGCATGTTTCTCTACTCAAAATCCTCCATTTGCTTCCCATCTCACTCAGAATAAAACAAGTTGTCCTTTCATGCTCTGTAAGCCACTGCAGTGTACAGCGTCTGCCCCCTACTTACCTTTTGGACATCTCTTATCACTCCTGCACTGTGCTCCAGCCATACTGGCCTTGTTGTTAGTAAACACACCTAGCATGTGCTCACTTCAGTCTTCGCGTTTATTTTCCTTTGCCTGAAATGCTCTCCCATGTGCTTTTCTTTCTCATGGTTCATTTCTTTCATTCAGGCCTCGGCTCACGTGTTACCTTCTCAGGCCTTCCTCTCCATTGTCCATCTGAAGTAACCACCTCCCATCACCTTAATCACTTTACTCTGCTTTACTTAACCTCATAGACCTGATACAATTATGTATTTATTTATCTGTCTTCATTTTATTAATTGTTGCACCTAGAAGTTGTTTGTTGCCATCGAAGAGTGCCGGGTAAATGCCAGCAACTCTCACTTATTGTCAAGGATCTGTTCCTGAAAATACCACATTTTGCACAGAAATGCTGACAGGGATCCTATTTTTCATTATCGTAAGAGGGAAAAATTATAATGCTTTATCAATTTAAAGCTCCCACCCACTTTCCTAAAATATCACTCCATAAAACCTATATAAGAACAACAAATTACTATCATGTTGATAGCCCTGGTGGCGCAACAGTTAAGCACTTGGTTGCTAACTGAAAGGTTGGTAGTTCAAACCCACCCAGCTGCTCCATGGAACAAAGACCTGGCTATCTGCTCCCGTAAAGATTGCAGCCTCAGACACTGTGGGGCAGTTCTACTCTGTCACATTGGGTCACTATGATACGGAATCAACTCAAACGTACCTAACAGCAACAACTTTGATATTTTGAGTTTTGAGATTTTACTGTTTTGGAAAATAAATAATAAAACCAAGAAAGGTCATAAAATTAAGATTACTAGCACAGAAAATACAAGTATTATTGAATAAAAACTCACTTTTTATCACCACAGAGTGCCAGGATATGAAATTTATTCCTAGATTTTCTTGGTACTTTAAGCAGCATAAAGGGATTATAATGGAATGGAAAAAAAGTTATTAGTAATGAAGTCTATCTTTCTCACACTATAGATAAAAACCTCACATTTTTGAAGCAGATAACCCAAACCAAGGAAATTAATTCTTACTGCCAGGAAATAAATATGAATCAGTTCCTATTACTCTCCTTCTTAACAACCTTCAGTGACTTCCCATTACACTTAGAGTTAAATCCACCCTTCTTCCAAGGTGCACAAGGCCCTGCGTGACCTAACCCTGCCTGTATTTCTAACCTCGTGTAGCACACGTTTCCCACTCACTCACCGTGCTCCAGCCACACAGGTCCTGTCTGGACCCTCCCTTTGCACATGCTGTTCTCTCTGCTTGGAATGTTTTTATGCATTCTTTGCTTGGCCAGCTCCTTTTATGACTGCATAACTGTTACGTCCTGAGACACCTTTCCTAGTTCCCCTGCCTAACATAGGTCCTCAGTTTTCTCATCTGTTTGTTTCCTTCATAGAAAAAGTTGCATTACAACGTGCAAATACCAATATTTTTTTTTTCTCCCTGCCTGTACCAGAATATAATGTTGGGTCTTATTCATCATTAAATGCTCATCACCTGGCCCATATTAGGTTTTCAGTAAATATTTACTGAGTGGATGGATGGAGATCCTTCAGAGAAACATTTGTGTATGAATTCAACCAGTTTGCAGATTTTATTAAGACAAAACTTCATAAAGAGATAAATGTGTTAAATTTATTAATAACGTATGTTGACTAAACTGTCATCTTTAACATTCAAATGTTTCATGTAATAGAAAACATGAAAATATTTAAAACATGTCTTGTTTCTCACTATTAGTGGTGTAAAGTATAATTTGCTAGCTCATACTACTCTGACCTTGGAAAGTACTGAGGATAGCTTCAAGACGCATAATCTGTCTATTAATGGAAATGGTAAGTACATTTTGTACATTATATGTTTTACTTATTACATATATTATGCATATACATATGTGGTGTCAGTAATTTCTAATTTTAATATGTTCCCCTGAAACAGATATTGGTTTAAATATTATAAGCATGAGTGACCCTGTGGGTTCTTTTAAACATATCTATCCCCTTTTGCCAAAGGAGGAAAGTTTATTTTCCTCTCTCTATGCTCTTTGCCACATATTTGTTTGTGAAGCTAACTTAGTGACTACAGAAAGATTTTAGGTGTTCTGAGTCCTTGTCTTTGACTTGAAATTGATGACCTCACCACTTTGGCAAACGAAGACCTATTTTACTTTTAAATTTGAAATTGAGGCAGTTAACCCTTCTGTTGGTAGGAAGCAGAGGATATAAAAGAAGATAGGACTACGTTAATCGTAACCTTTTCCTCTCTGGAGATAGTAATAGCTGCAGTTTATCCAAGAGAAAGGTATAGGAAGGTGAAGAAGGTGATTAGATGATTAGGGAGGTTTGTAAAACTTGGTGTGAGCACTCTCCACTCTCCCAAATTATTTTTATCTGTGATGAAAAATACGGTAAAGTATTTTGGAAAGGTAATTTGGATTATTTATTTTTGTTTATTTTCTGAATATGTAAACTATGTGGTAAGTGCACTCATTACCTCGTACTACTTTAACTTTGTAAAGATTGGTGGCTCCATACTGATGAGATTTATGGTTTTACAACAGTATTTTTTTTTTTAATTTCCTAATGAAAGTTAAAAATAGAAGTCCATAAAATGTAAATGTACAGTTTAACAAATAATTATGAGATGAATAGCTGTGTAACTACCTCCCATGTCAAGAAATATATCATTGCCAACACTAAAACTCATACCAAACCCGTTAATGTCAAGTCAATTCCAACTCATAGCAACCCTGTAGGACAGAGTAGAACTGGCCCATAGGGTTTCCAAGGCTGTAATTTTTACAGAAGTCAACTGCCACATCTTTCTCCTGCGGTGCAGCTGGTGGGTTCAAACCACCAACCTTTCGGTTAGCAGCTAAGTGCTTAACCACTGCACCACCAGAAACTTAGTTACCTTAGGGGTAAATAGATGTCATCTTTTATGGTATTTGTTTCCTTTTTTTCTCTTTGTGGTTTTACTACCTATGTAGGCTTCCCTAAATAATATAGCTTAATTTTGCCTAGTTTGGACTATGGAATCACATTGTATGTCTTATTAATGACTTGCTTTTTCTGTTCATCTTTGTGTATGTATGCATTTTCATTGCTTATATTATTTCATTGTATGATGATATCACCATCCCTTATTCTGATTCTATTATTTTTAAAAGTTACAAGAATCTTCAGGTTTTCTGTTTCTTCTTGAGTCCATTTCAGTAAATTATATTTTTCTAGATATATATCCATTTGTTATAAAATTTGAAATTTTTTAGCATTAAATTCTTCATGATATGTTCCTGTCTATTGAATTTCTGCAGCATCTGTAGTGATGCCCCCCCTTTTCAATTCCTGGTGTTAACTTTTTGTGCCTTCTGTAAATTTTTTTTTTGTTGTTGTTGTTTTTCAATCATTCTTGCCAAATGTTTGTCAGTTTTATTAATCTTTTCAAAGAGCCTTCCTTGGACTTTAAAAAAATTTCCATTATAAGTTTTTTTTACTATTCCATTAATTCTTTTTTAATTTATTTAATTTCTTTCCTTTTACTTTCTTGAGGTTTATCTTGTGATAGTTTTTCTGTCTTCTTGAATTGGATGCTTAGCTCGTTGATTTTCAGCCTTTCTTGTCTAATATTAATATGTGCATTTAAATTTATAAATTTTCCGATAAATACTGCTGTATTTATCCCATAAGTGTTGCTGTATTCCCTACATTGTGATACATAATATTTTCCACTTTAGAATATTTTGTGATTTCTACTGTGATTTAAACCTTGAGCTAATTTTAAATGTATTTTCTAATTAACAAAATGTAGTGTCATCTAGTTTTCTAGCTTAATTTAAGCATTGTGATCAAATAATATAGTTTATCACTTCAGACCTTTGAAATCTGTAGAGACTGTATTATGGCCCAGTATATAGCCAGTTTTTATAAATGTGCCATTTATCTTGGAAAAGAATATATTTTTTGAAATTATTCTATATGTACTAATTATTTCTTAGAAATATTGTACAAATTTTCTGTTCTTAATGATTATAGTCTACATATTCTATGTTACTGAGAGAGGTATGATAAAGTTTCCTACTATGATTATGGATTTTTCTAATTCTCATTGTTCTGTCCATTTTTGATTTGTATAACTTGAGTCTTTGCTATTTAATGCACAAGGATTTAAATTGTGTGTTTGCTTCTGTTTTTTTACCCTAACCTTTACTTATTTTTAAGTTATAGACATGCCCGTCCAGATAACATTATATTGGATTTTTATTTTTATCCTTTTGACAGTCTCCTTCCTTTTTACTGTAGCATTTAATTCTTTTACATTTAATGTCAAATAGTTATATACTTGGTTTAAATCTACCATCACACTCTGTGCTATTTGTTCTCCCAGTTCCATGGTTCTTTTTCAAGGATTGATTACTTTTATTATTTCAAGTTTTCCTTGTTCTAATTGAAGTTATACGTTTTTTTCTCATGCTTTAGAATTACCCTTGGATTTCATTAATCATACTTATTTATCTAAAGTTAAAAGATAGTTTTATCTTTTTCTCAGACTTACGCTTAAAACACCAAAGCCTAAAACTGTTACCCAAACTTATTTGACATTGGAACTTGTAGATTCCACAGAACAAATTTTAAGAAACACCAACTTCTGTGCTTAACTCTTTTTATGGGATAGGCATGTTCCTGGAAGTGTATGTGTAAATTGATGTCTTATAAATTAATCATATTTTGAAAAAGAAGAAAGCCTGTTATTAAAAGGAAAAGACTTTATGAAGAAAAAAAAACCCCCTAATTTATTCAGTAATAAAGTCTGTATGTTAATATAATGGGCTTACCTAAATAGATTTATGCCAATATCTGCTAAATACTATACTGTACCATACCCACTGCCGTCGAGTCGATTCCAACTCATAGCAACCTTACAGGACAGAGTAGAACTGCCCCATAGGATTTCCAAGGAGCAGCTGGTGGAGTCAAACTCCTACCCTTTGGTTAGCAGCCAAGCTCTTAACCGCTGCACCACCAGTGCTTCTCTAAATACTATAGAATCAAGATAAAATACAAAGATTTTTTAAATTATAACTCAATTTTATTGTTCTTGCTAGTTGAAAGGAACAGCCAAAATGATATCTTAAGGTTTATATTTGGAGTCAAGAAATTTTTATACTTTTTATAAGATAATGAAACCACATTATGAAACATTGACTCATACGGAACTGAGATGTTATCTGGCTTCTTTCTCCTGCCTGTTTTTCTCATTGTTGTTGTCGTTTTTAAAACTCCTTGTTCCTTATTCGAAAATATGGATGAATTACATAAAATCTTCAAGTAATGAAAGTCAAACTTCTCTTTATCTTCTTGTTTCATTTCATCTGGCCCTAACACTTTCCCAGGTTAGAAAAGAAGAATTAAATATTTTGATTAGTATGTTGTACAAAGACTTAAAGGAAACATTGAAAAATGGAAAGGGCATGGTTTTGGGAGTCAGACTGCCCTGGACTGGAAATTATGGAAAGCATCTATTTTATCTCAGACACAATAATAGATGTCATATACACATTATCCTATGCAATTTTCACAACAACCCCCTACCTAAGATGAGGTGGTATTTTAAAAATGACAAATTGATTCTCAGATAGGTTAAGTGACTAGCTTAGATGCCATAATTCTTGCCCAGGAGTATAGAGAAGAATCTGTGACTCTACATTTTATTCCACAAATGGTCCTGCATTGTAGAGAAATCTAGGTTAGAAGTAACAGTTAATTGCAGGTATGTAGCAAGAGAACTGCAGAGCAGCAAATTCTAAATCCAGTATCCCTGTCAGGAAGTATTTTTCTTGTTCTACTGTGAAATCTGCACTTATTTTACCAGAGAAACAAATTGTTACACGTGGTATTTAGGTTCCGGATACATTATTTATTGCACAAACTTTATGGACTGGTCTGAGAATTTAATCATTTATGATTCAATTGCTTTAGGAAGTGCATTCTAACTTAAAAACAGCTAGCTTACAGATATGTAGAACATAAGCCATTCATAAATCAGGATTGCCTGTATAAAGAATTTTACTTTTAAACTTTAAATTCATAAATCAGAAAGTTGATTTCAGGTGTATTACTCAGATGCATGCTTTTATAGAATTCTTATTTATTTATCTCTGTGTTTTGGAATCATTGCCTATATTGAATATATGAATGTATTTCTCCCAGGTGAAACCTTCTGTTTCTAAAAGCTAACAGCTTTAACAAGGTATTAATAAATAATAAAAAAAAAAAAATTGTTTTGAAGAGTCCAAGAAAATTTGTGTGCCGTTCTATAGTAGAATGTTGGTATATAAGTTGATAAAATCTTTTTTGTTTTACTTGCACTATTGATTTAGATGGTTGTTCTTTTGCCTTTAACTGATGTACCAAGCCTTGGCTACCTTGCATCTGTATAGTAAATAACTATTTTTACCAATTTTTTTTTTTCCTAGAGTACTAAGGTTTTTTGGTAATAATACTAAGAGTGAGTAGCTAGCCATTTTATGGCACTACCAACAGGGGTGCAGCAAAAAGCTTTGAAAACCGTTTTTGTGTGTTCCAGTGTGGACCAGGGCCATGTGTTGGGTTTGTATTTATGCTCTGATGTACAGAATAAATTATCATATTCAATGCTTTCCATATAGGTAAGAAGGCCATATACCTACCTGCAGACTACATCAAGGGAATGTCTTAATGTTTTTTGAATTTTTTTTCACATTTACAGAAAAGTTGCAAGTTGAATGCCAAATCTTTTATTACCAAAAAATGTATGAGAACAAGTTGTTCACATGGTGATGCGTTACCTTCTACTACGCTAATATGTATTTCCTACTAACTGAACATCCTGCTACATCACCGCAATACAACTATCCAAGTCTAGAAATGATACTGATACGTTCCTACCGCCTAATCCTCAGACTCTACTCAAGTGTCATCCTTTGTCCCAATAACGTCCTTTATGGCAAAAGGAGCTAGTGCAGAATCATGCATTGCGTTTAGTTATCATGCCTCTTTAGTTGCCTTTTATCTGAAATGGTCTTTCCTTGACTTTCACTACCTTGGCATTTTTAGAGATTATAGTCAATTATTTTGTAGAGGTCCCTCAATTTGGACTTGTCTGATGTGTTCTCGGTATTAGATTCAGGATATGATCTTTGGCAGGAGGATCACAGAAGTGATGCTGTGTTCAGAAGTTATGTGCCTGTCAGGTGGCACATAGTTCTTATTTGCTCTGTTACTGATTATGTTCACTTTGATCACTTGATTAAGGTGGTGTCCACCAAGCTTCTCTACTGTAAAGTTACTCTTTTTCCTTTTGTAATTAATTTGTGACTTGTGTGTGTGTTGGAGGGGTACCATGTAAGTATCCCATCCATTGTTAGACTTTTTCAATTTACTCATTGATTTATTTATATCAGAATGGACTCATTTTTCTGTTTTGATTCAGTGGGTCATAATCTGTTAATATCATTATTTATCTTGAGGTTCATATTGTCCCCAGTCGTTTGGCCAGTGGGGGCACATTCAAAATGGCTTCTGTGTCTTTTTTGACATATCACCATAATTCTTTGGGCACTTCCTTGCTTTATGGCATAGCAAGACATTTCAGGCTCATTGTGTACTATCTGTTGCCCTGCCTGAAATCAGCCGTTTCTCCAAGGAATCCTGGTTATTTTTAGTGGAGAATTGAATTTAAAAGACAGCATCTGGGCTTTAGGTACAAACCC
>NW_004443943.1:2276047-2278158 GCF_000243295.1 Trichechus manatus latirostris
TGTGGACACTCCTTACCTTGCTCAGGCTCTGACAACCTACAGCAGACCACCCCCTGCACAGGGCTGGCCCCTTCACCCTGCTGAGGCTCTAACTCCCCATGCCCGGCTGCTTTCGCTCTCACCTTGTGTGAACACCCTCCTCAGACTGCCCCTCTGCTTGATTGTCATTCTCACGTGGCTCAGGGCTCTGACACAGTGCTCTGAGTCACCCCATGCATGGATGGCCTCCTCACTACTCCCATGGCTGCTGTGCCCCCTCCCCCCCCGCCCCGCCTTAGAGCTCTCCTTACTTCGTTTGGGTTCTTACGCCTTACGTGGGGCAGCCACTGTACCTAAACACCCTCCTCACCCTGCTTGAGCCCTGACTCCCCAGCTTAGGCCACACCTCCCTTAATAGACACCCACCTTGGGCTCTGATGTCCTAACTTAGGCTGCCCTTCCACAGTGACACCCTCCTCACCCTGCTCAGGACGGACCCCCTACTCCAGGCTGCAATTGTCCTCAGCCTGTTCAGGCTCTGACACTCCGTGCCAAGCAGCCCTCCTGCTCACTTACCTCATCCTTCCTGCTCCAGTACTCCAGCACAGCATAGCTTCTCCTTCAGCCCCTGGCACAGATGCCGATCTTGGTGGGCTCCACCTGATGGCTTAAGACTGTGTGTCTCACAACTCAGCTCAAACTCAACATATCCAAAATTGATCTTATCATTTCCATCCCACTCCCAAAAATTCTTCCTTTCATCCTTAATTCACTCTTCCTTTCATTTACTATATCCTATCTAACACAAAGTCCTGCCATTTTGTTCTTTAAATACCACTCAGGTATTTCTCTTCCTCTTCGTTTCTGCTTCTAACCAGCCCTCATTTCGGACTTCATCTCTCACCTCAGTTGTTGCCAGATGTGTAACTTGCCACACTGCTACCATGGTTCCGAAATGCCAATCTGTCCCTCCTGTCGTGGATGGCAGAGCTGAAGGAAGGGAAGGGGAAGGGCCAAAACAATCTGTTAAATTATTGTTGTAAAATTGTGTACAACTTTGATTAATTACTTCATTAAAGATCAAAAAAAGATTAAGAGACTAAAGGTTTCATGTCTTATTCTAAGTAATAGCATGCCATAAACTATCAGTTTAATTTTATCCTTTTCTTTCTACATTCTCTTATATGATTTTCTCATTAAATATGGTGCCAGTATTTTGAGTAGGACGAACCTTTACATAAAAGTAATTTAAAAACATGTCCTTGTACAAAGCAAAAAAAAAAAAAAAATGTAAAAAGCAATTAAAATGTATAATGACCTTAAGTAAACACATATTTGTAACTTGATTTTTTCTCTCTCCTTTAATTAGAGGAGTCTTCATTTTGGCTTCCCTTATATGGCAACATGTGCTGCCGATTAGTTGCCCAGCCAGCTTGCATGGCTGAGGATGCGTTTGCGGGATTTCTTAATCAGCAGGTTAGAGGACTTCTAATACTGAGAAATAGTTCTTAAAGTCTTTTTTAAATGTCCGTTTTCTAAATGTTATCAAACATAGACTGTAAGGGGTCTGGGGGTCAGAAGAGGGTACAAGGTGAGGGGCCTAATGCAGTTTTCATGGCTAAGGAGTCATGTCTCCCTGTTCCCCTGCTGCATTAATAGCAGTAACAGGATAATCAGCACAGCAGAGGACTCCCTGTGGAAACCGATGGGAGCTACAGCACAACACCTTTTACATAAAGGCCTTTCTGGCAGACAGCTTTTGGCACAGAGTAGCCCTCTGGGCTTCCAAAACTGCCTCTGTGCCACCTACTCCTGATTTATTTATAACCGTAGTTATTTATATCCAGTAAATAATTAATTATGAGCTTCAATGAATCAATAGCTTTTTCTAAAAGATTCCATTAGGAGGAAAGAAAATTTGCATTCTTACATGGTAGTCAGCATTTTCCAGGGTTCTGAGAACAGCAAGGGAAAATTATATTTTGAGCATTGAGAGTTATTTTTGTAATTTTCCTGAGTCTCTGGATAAATTGCCATGGAATTCTAAGCACTGATTTTTAATAGACTAGCTTTTCTAAAATTGCAGTGATTTATGATTTTATGTGTGTATAAGTTATTTGATAATTATTACC
>NW_004443943.1:2291161-2326762 GCF_000243295.1 Trichechus manatus latirostris
TAGGTGATTATGTCTAACGTGATTTTTACTGGATAACAGGATAATAAGAATAGAATCCTACCAATTTTATTTTTTTTCCCTTACATACTGGACCGTGGAATATGGATAGCCATAAACCAAATTAAAATGTAATTTAAACAGATGATTTTTTAAAATAATTTGTTTTATTTGAAGATAGTTTTCAAAGTATTCATTTCACCTTCTCTCAGACATTTATGGTGGGCCAAGCCAGGTATGTTGATAACTGTTTTTAAAATACATTATTGTTTTACAAGTGAAGAAATAGACTCTGAGATCAGATTGAACTTGCCTAGCCAGTAAGGAAAATTACATAGCTCACTCTTTTCCTAATGGGTAGAAAAAAAAAAAAAAAAGATAGAAATTCATGGGCTGTTTTTCCGTTTCCTCAGAGACCTATTCCTAACCTGTATTTACGGGACAAAATTAGACTTTTTCCTATCTTCATACTTAGTCTGAATCAGAGTTTTGAAAGTAAAAAAGTATCTTTGAAATGAGATTCTGAGCCTGAAGCCACAATTGACCTATAGACAATGGCTTAGGCATGTGTTTAACTTTATCACTTAAATTTGAGAGGACAGTTATAATGAACTCCTGTGTTATTGTAGCTAGTGCATCTGTATTTTTCTGTCTGATGATAAGGATTTCTTTCCAGAAAAGTGACAACAGTGTTTACACGGCCTGACTGAATTGACCTTTTTCCAACTGATTCATTTTTTCCTGTGGTAATAAAGGCGGATGGCCAGGCAATTGATGGGATTCTGTAGTCAATCAATTCCATTATTAAGATGACTGAAATTAGCACAGTTAGAAATCCCTGTGGTTCCACAGTTGACCATTACAAATTCACAGAAAAATGATTAATCTAGTAATTTGTATAAACTTGGCCTTAGACTTGAGGACAAAGTGGGCTATATTTGGCCCTGAGGACTGATGACATAAATATTTCTTCCATTGTACATGACTTTCTTTAAAGTACAAAAGAGAATTTTAAGATTAAAACATGAAGTAAGAGTTACTATTGGGAATATAATTTAATTGCTGATCTCAAAGGTGAAACTGATGACAAAATCTTCCATTCTCCAACTTTGAGATATTGTCATCTTAATATTTTCTATTCTTCTTCGATCTTTCTTATTCGTTGTCCAGCTTTCTCATGCATATGAGGCAACTGAAAACACCATGGCTTGGATCAGGCACACCTTAATCCTCAAGGTGACATCTTTGCTTTTTAACACTTTAGAGAGATCTTTTGCAGCAGATTTGCCCAATACAATGCGTCGTTTGATTTCTTGACTGCTGCTTCCTTAGGCATTGATTGTGGATCCAAGTAAAAAATCCTTGACAACTTCTATCTTTTCTCCTTTTATCATGATGTTGCTTTTTGGTCCAGTTGTGAGGGTTTTTGTTTTCTTTATGTTGAGGTGCAATCCATACTGAAGGCTGTAGTCTTTGATCTTCAACAGTAAGTGCTCTTCACTTTCAGCAAGCAAGGTTGTGTCATCTGCATATTACAGGTTGTTAATGAGTCTTCCTCCAGTCCTGATGCTGCATTCTTCATATAGTACAGCTTCTTGGATTATTTGCTCAGCATACAGATTAAATAAGTATGATGAGAAGATACAGCCTTGATGCACACCTTTCCTGATTTTAAACCACGCAGTATCCCCTTATTATGTTCAAACAACTGCCTCATGATCTATGTACAGGTTCCTCATGAGCACAATTAAGTGTTCTGGAATTCCCATTCTTCACAATGTTATCCATAATTTGTTATGATCCACACAGTTGAATGCCTTTGCATAGTCAATAAAACACAGGTAAACATCTGTTATTCTCTGTTTTCAGGCAAGATCCATCTGACAAGAGCAATGATATCCCTCATTCTACATCCTCTCTTCTGAATCTGGCTTAATTTCTGGCCGTTCTCTGTTGATACTCTGCTGCAACCTCTTTTGAATGATCTTCAGTAAAATTTTGCTTGTGTTTAATTTTAATGATATTGTTTGATAATTTCTTCATTCTGTTGGATCACCTTTCTTTGGAATGGGCACAAATAAGGATCTCTTCCAGTCTATTGGCCAGGTAGCTGTCTTCCAAATTTCTTGGCATGGAAGAGTGAGCGCTCCAGCGTTATATTCGTTTGTTGAAACATCTTAATTGTTATTCCATCAATTCCTGGAGACTTATTTTTTGCTAATGCCTTCAGTGCAGTTTGGACTTCTTCCTTCAATACCATGAGTTCTTGATCATATGCTATGTCTTGAAATGGTTGAATGTCGACCAGTTCTTTTTGGTACAGTGACTCTGTATTCCTTCCATCTTCTATTGCTGCTTCCTGTGTCATTCAGTATTTGCCCATAGAATCCTTCAGTATTGCAACTCAAGTTTTGAATGTTTTCTTCAATTCCTTCAGTTTGAGAAGTGCTGAGCATGTTCTTCCCTTTTGGTTTTCTGATTCCAGGTGTTTGCTCATTTCATTATAATCTAGTTTGTCTTCTCGAGCTGTCCTTTGAAATTTTCTGTTCAGCTCTTTTACTTCATCATTTCTTCCATTTGCTTTAGCTACTCTACGTTCAAGAGCAAGTTGCTAAGGTATATAAATAATAATTCTGTTATTTTAATCACAGAATCTGTTCTCCAACTATAATTCTTGTACTTCTAAATGACATTTCCTATAAAGCTAAGTCACTTCATTAATTTTTGTAGGGAGCCATCTGTGGAAATAGTCGCATTAAGAGAAGAAAAGCCTAACAGCTGTTCCCCTCCCCTTTTCGATCCAAATTTGAAAGGGTGATTTACTTCAAAGTGATTGCTTCAACTTCAAAAAAACTTCACTATGAATGTTGTTGAGCAAGACATTCTCAATAATGGGTACTTAACTGGAGTCACTGAATCGTCTATACATTGTAGAAAGCATTATATTAGCCAAAGCTTTATCCATTGCCAATGAGGGTTGAGGGTGAGAAAGAGAAGTGTGGGTCTTTGAAATCAATAGGCTTTTCTTGATTTAAATAACTATACATCACTGCATTTTAATTGAATAATGAAATTTGTACTAAACAAGTCAATAGCACTACTTGGTATGATAGACCTGTATTAAATTACCTTGAAATTACTTTTAACTATTGTATTTATCATGGACCTGGAAAACAAAATTATTATGAAGCACATAGGATTTTCTCCTGATTATTTTAGTCTTCTCAATATGTGAACCCTATCAATTATTCGAACAGTACCCTATTAAATACAGCAAAAATAAGCTTTTTTAAACAGCCTTTCCCTTAGGAGTTTCTCTTATTTTATTGGCATAAATTAAAAATAATTATATCAAAGTGATACTAATCATACCTAATGCTGGTTTAATTTATGGTTTGGTTTTATATATTTCAAACATTCCTTTCTATATATTGTGAAAGTATTCTTTGTTGTTAGAGTAAATAAGATGTGAGGCTTGCTTTTAACCAGCATTTTATTTGTCTTCAACCCTGATTAATAGGACTTTAGATCTAGTACCTTTCAAAGAACTTGACATTTTTCACAGGTGTTATCTCGTTTATCCTTATGACGTGTTTGTGAGTTAAGTGTGAAATAAATATTATCTCTGCATTATAGATAAGAAAGCAAGCAGTTATAGACTTAACATTATTTTTTGTACTTGTATTTTATTTTTAAAATTGTTTTATAGAAAGTTTCAAGATAATCAATAGAGAGAATAATATAAATGAACCCATCTGTACCCTCACACATTGCCTCTAACCTAGAATTATTTTGAAACAAATCCTAGAGACCATATCATTTTATATTGTAAATATTCCATTTGTCACACTTAAGTATATTTATAGTCTTAATATCATCAAAAATCTAGACTGTGTTGAAATTTCCCAGTTTCATAAATTTTTTCTTAACACTTGTGAATCAGGATCCAGATAAGTGCTGTCCATTCCAGTTGGTTGATTAGATTGATTAGGTGTCTTAAATCTTTTGGCTTTGCTCTCCCCACGCCCACCCCCCCAACCCCCACCTGCCTACCTGGCTTGTCTCTTTCTCTCTCTTATCATTTATTAAGAAACTGGGTCATTTATCCTACAGAGTTTCTATAGTCTGGATTTTGCTGATTGCATCTTCAGGTGTTTTTCTTTTTTTTCCCTCTCTTCTATTTTTTGATCAGATCCAGGTTGGCTGGTTTGTTGGTTGGTTGGTAATAATGCTTCTTAGGAAGTGTTGCATACTTTTATGAGGAGGCACATAATATGCGTGGATCTTCTGTTGATATTAACATTGATTAGATCTTTATTTCATTAGGAATTACAAACTGATGCTATTTTTATATGTCTTCTTTGGTTTATTAGCTGAGATACCCCTACTTCATCAGCTATTTGGTTACCCTGAGGTACAATTATCCTGTCTTATAGGAAAGATAGGATAAATGCTTGATTTTTTGCGTTTAGTTTCAGCTATCAAACAATAAGGTGGTTCTATCAAACAATAAGGTGGTTCTCTAGAATCCTTCAAAATTGAGCAATGAGTTATTTTTTAAATATCATTGTGAATTTATGGATTTAAAGGTATTTTATGTAACAATCCATTGCCGTTGTTATCCTTATTGATGCTCAGATTGTCCCATCTTTGGCTAGTGGAAGCCTCTTCAAATTGACTCGAGTCCTTTTGACACAACCCTAGTGACCTTTGATTTCTGGTAGCACAGATGTTCCAGGATCATCTTTTACATTCTTTGATCCAGACTGGGAATCAGACATTTCTCCAAGGATCTCTGCTTCCTTTATAGGAAAGAATATTTAGAGACCATAATCTGGGTGCTACAATCAAAAACCAAATCAGTTGCCATGGAGCTGATTTTGACTCATGGTGACCCCAAGTGTGTCAGAGTAGAACTGTGCTCTGTAGGGTTTTCAATGGCTGATTTTTTGGAAGTAGATTGCCAGGACTTTCTTCTGAGGCACCTCTGAGTAGACTCAAACTCCCGACCTTTCAGTTAGCATCCAAGCACACAAACATTTGTACCGCCCAGGGACTCCCTATCTGGGTGCTAGGGGTGTTCATTTCAGAAGTAAACTTTTTTAAAGATCATGTAGTCAAAAGTAAACTAAAAAAATTCATAAATCTATTATCCACAGAAATAGAGAGGTAAAATATAGTTTTAATTCAGAGTAATGAACAACCGAAAAGAAACTTTCCTTTGAATTCATAATTTGTCGTATTTTGTTGTTACCTCTTTTTTGGCATGCAGTCTTTTAGTTTAAAAAAAAGTTTCCCATTAATTACATTATTAGAGATGATAAAATATAGAAGTTAATTTAAATGTTTTCTTTTGCCTTTTACTTGCAGCTTTTAAAAACCTCTCGTTTTAAAAATTTAGTTGTATATGGTTATCAGAATTAATGGAGTACATAGCATTCATGAGTATATTGCTACATTGTATTCTCTTAGGAGAATATGAATGATTCAGCTCATCACATTTTCTATGTAGCTGTTTTCATTTGAAATGATACCTTAGCATTATGCTAACTACACATTTCCATCTATAAAAGTCACATTTTCATTATTCAAGTGTTAAATTCATTTTAATCCTATATAGAAAGGTAGTCAGAAATTTATATTAAAATGGATTGGGGGGGAACACAATTTAAGTTACAAGACTATTTCGTATTTTATTATTTTTAATACCAACAGAAGTAGAGGGTCACCCCTCCCACCCGTGTGATTCAGCTTTATTAGCATATTAATGATTCTTCCTGGAGCTTAAGTCATTCTCTGCTAGTGATAATAAGCTGTGTATTTAAAGAGGTTGATTACATGTGTCTTTCGGCTCCAAGGATACCATTTAGGACAGCATTTTTTATATTGTATAAATAGTTACTTACAAGAGTTAATTTACAAGGTCTATTACCAAGTCATAGGAATGTAAAAACACCTTATTATGATAAAATTAAAATGCTGACTATAAGTCCCATTATAATCCACTGAAGACTCACATTCCTGCACGTCTAAAATGACAAGATAGACTAATTATCTCTAAGATTGCTACCAATCCTTATATAGTCATGTGCCGCACAACATCCGTTCAGGCAATGTCTGACTGCATCTACATCCGTGGTCCCATAAGGTTAAAATAGAGCCCAGGAATCGTGATTGGAGAATGAGATGTAGCGGACATAACCGGACGTAGCAAATACAACAGCTTCCCACGCACAACGTCTCTCATATACAAAGCCCAATTGCACTGCCAGGCATACACTCAAAACCAAACCCACTGCTGTCAAGTCAATTCCAACTCATACAGTATCCCATAGAGCTTTGCTAAGTACAGGCAGTCCCCAGATTATGAACAAGTTCCGTTCCTAAGTCTGTCTTTAAGTCGAATATGTACCTAAGTTGGAACAGTTAGATACAGTTTGTATCTAACATCAGCTAGTCAAATGTTTGTCTTAGCATATAGTGTACCTTTTTATGCATAAAAACGTTAAAGAAACACTTCCAGATACACTAAAACATCTTTAGCATAATAATACAGTAATAATAATAATGTTTTGATGCACGTTGCAAAGTAGTGCTCGTTATTATGAACCTTTGTGTGTACTTTGAATTTTTAATATAAGAGGCTTTATGGGGGTTGGTTCGTGACTACACATTGTACATATGTCAGACATTCGTAACCCGGAGACTGTCTGTATATAATACGGTGTTCACACGACATCCAAATCACATAATGTCCTATTTCACAGAATGTATCATGGACGTTAAGTGACACATGACTGTATTCTTTGATACTCCAAAGGTTCTAAGTTACGTTGCAACTTTATACAGCGTACGTTTTGCCCATGTGATTTTGAATAAAAATTTCTTCCTTCAGAAATGAACTTCTTGTGTCATATATATGGTGTTCACCTGCCTTTATGTACCCGTTTTCAGGGAATGGTTAGCTTTTCTTCATAACTCTTTTCTACTTCTCTAATACCTACATAGACATCATTATACACTAAAACCTGTTAGAGCCTTAACTCGACAGGACTACCTTGCTTTTCTGGGTCTCACAAGCTTTCCACCTTTGACAAGGTGCAGCCTTACTACTTTTCTGTTGCCCTCTATTAGTGAAAATATTTGAGTTTTCCTTCTCTGGCATGTTTCTGCCTGTATAAATGGCATGGGGGCAGTGTCTGTTCTCTAACTTCAGAAGGGAGAAGGAGAACCAAGATCAACAGCCCAAGGCTGATTCCTATGAGGTAGAAGTTAGACATGCCTCCTCTCTCCTCCCTCTCTACCAATTCTGAAACCAACAGCACTCTACTTTTCTGCTGGATTTGATAATTCATTGCAGTGGCCACACAGAACTCAAGTACAATACAATTACGGGGTTTATTAGGGAAGTAACAGGTTACAATTCAGGATCAGGAACACTTAAGGATACAGTTCTTCTGTCAGGACAGCCTCTCCTAGCTGTGCCCAGACATGCCACTCCCTGGCTCTAGGCCTCTGCCCAAAGGCACTCAGTTTTCTCTCTCCATGGGCAGGGAAGCCCACCACGCTGTCTCGTACTGCAGGGTCTCTGCTGTTGGGTCTCTCCTGCCACCACTTCTCACCGTCTTCAAGGTTAAATTTCTCTCTGTCTCCTGAGTCCAGGAGCTTCTCAGCGCAGGATCCCAGGTCCAAAGGACATGCTGGCTCCTAACCGTTCTTCCTTGGTGGTGCTGAGATACTCTGCTCTGGAATTGGCTCGCTTTTAAGGCAAAACTGACAAACCCCCTTGTTGGACCACAATTATCCTATCACACAGTCCTGCCCAGTCACTGGGGTGGGAGTTACAACACCTTGGCTAGAAAGCCACACAGAAGTAATCAATACCATCGTACTGCCTTATACACGTTCCGGCTTTCGCAGGTTTTACTGCATGTGTGAGTATATGGGTCTTAGTGTATGTCTGTACATACAGTCTCTTCACCCTTAGTCACCTTTTTTAACTGCTACCCAGAATATTCTTCTGGCTACATAGCATTAGGCTTAACCATGTTCTTGTAGAAAGCTCTGTCCAGTAGAGAAGCCACTAGTCTCAAGTGGCTGTTAGGCACTTAAAAGGTGGCTGGTCTGAATTGCGATGTGCTGTAAGTGTACAGTACAGACTTGATTTGGCAGACACTTATGAAAAAAGAATGTAGACTGTCTCATTAGTTTTCATATTGACTACATGTTAAAATGATAATCTTTTAAAAACGGAACAACCAGATGGAAATAATGAGAATATTCACACATTGTGAAGATTACAACCAGTGTCACTGAACAATTTGTATAGAAATTGTTGAATGGGAGCCTCAACTGCTGTGTAAACCTTCACTGAAAACACAATAAAATATTTTTTTAGAAAAGATAAATATCTTGGATATGTTGGGTTAAATATTAAAATTAATTTCACCAGTCTCTTTTTACTCTTTTTAAAAATGTAACTACTATAAAATTTTTTATTGCGTATGTGGCTTATATTTCTATTGGATAGTATTGTTCTAGAATAATGTAAAACTAATCATTATTCAGGCAGCTGAATCCCTATTTCTGCATAATATCAAGTTCTGTCCCAGACTTTTTTCCCCCAAGATTCCTTGGCCTAAACTGCACGTGGATTCTAGTTTGCCATGTGGCATGGCTGTGCCTGGTTGTGACTTAGGAATAGACTGTTCTCTTCTCCATGTAGACACATTAAGTGTCATCACAGTGTCATACATAGTGCCCCTCAGAAAAAAAGGTTGAGACAATCGATACATGAATGAAAACTTTGCCTTTGTTGTATCTTTAAAGAACAAGAAGAAAAGAATTTTAACGTGAGAGTAATATTGCTTTATGGATCTTTAGCTATGAGCTCTGTAAATGAATGTTACATATAAAATAAATGTTTATGAGGAAACCTAAGTGTTTCGTTGCAGTAAACATTAAGTTATGGTTTTCCTGCTTAAACTGATAATATTGTATTTCATACACAAATATTAAAATAAAAACATGCTTTTACTGACTCTTTTTTATGACTGTTGGAAATACAGTTAACATATAATCCACATGACAATTATGATATGCTGTATTTGTTTGATTGCAAATTTTAAGGTGTATATAAAAGACGGCAGACTCTCACTTGAACTGAGACAGATCAAAACAGAGGTTATGTTTTAACCTCATGTAATTTTGCATAACTTCTGTATGTAGCATGCCTTGAAACATTACCTCAGCTTCTTTAATATAAAACATTTTTTAAAAAACCTTCTAGATTTGAGGTTGAATATTAAAACTTCTCAAAATTACATATTTTAAATTTCAAATGATCAGCAATAAGATTATAATTACATCTGGTATAAATATAGTTGCTAAGCAATAAAACATTTGTTTGATCATTACAGAAATGTTCTCTTGTAAAACACCAGTTTTGTCTTAATTTTCAGGAAACTAGAATTCGGGCAATGGATAAGGATGCCAAGAAAAGAATCCATAATTTCTCTGTCATCAACCCTGGTGCTGGACAGGCTATAACTCAGATTTTCTCAGCTGACAATAGAGAGGATCTTCAGAAGTGGATGGAAGCCTTCTGGCAGCATTTCTTTGATCTTTGTAAGTAGATGTTTGGATTTTTAGTAGTATATTCAGGTAGCATGAAAAGATGCACACAGCAATCTGAATATTGAAATTATAATCTTACTGTTTGATAAAGATTATTTTCTTTTATGCTTTTTAATAAAATGACAGTGTATCATCAGTGCATGTGTGCTTTTTTCTCACAACTGCTCCCTAAAGACACACTGACTAGTATCCCTTTGAATTCCTAGCATCGCTACTTCTTACATTTAAGTTCCTGTAGTCTCTAAAACGACCAGCTAACATTTTCTCAGAATTGTAGATTTTAACAGCTTAAGCCAGTGTATTTTATCCAAGGGATAAGGAGCCATTTGAGAAATAAGAAACTTCTTCAGGATGCTAAAATGTTGAAATGTTCAGAGGAGCCTCATTTTTATGTAACCTTCTGTTAACTCCAGATTCATTATAATACCATCTTGGACATCATCCAAAGAGTTGTTTTTTTTTAAACCGCACATATGGTTTTTCAGTCTCAATAATACAATCCAATGGCGTGGATTATAAAAACAATCTGATAGTCATGTAATAAAGTTCTAGTATGTAAAATATGTGAAGTTCTAATTTTATTTCTCAATTTAAGGAGGAATTTCAACAGGAAAATATTAAAATTTTAGCAGGGTTTTTTTTTTTTTGTACTGAAAACTTAGCAGCTTATTTATTATATATAATTTTACACTGAAAACGTAGAATATTGACAATGGCTATTTCTAATCAAAGTAAACCTGTTAGGTTCAACCAGTATTTTATGTCTTTAGAATGCTTTTCTATAGAATCACAAAGCAGAGAAATAGCCATGATTTTTCAAAGCAGCCATTTCCAGACAACTAAAAGTTATTTCTACAACTCCTAGAAATAATTCTGCACACATTTTTGGAATTCCTACAAGCTGTTTTTGGAACGCTGTAGTTATATACCTGTAGTCCTCAGGTTCATTTTCGTAAGTCTGCTCTGATCCATGTCCTGGTTAAGAATTAAATTGATGGTTGGGCAGAGGGGCAAGTAAGGGAACCAAATGTATTGTTTATCTTTCATATACCAGATGGGTTCATTTATTTCTCATGCCTGTGAGGTAGAAATAGTTTTTCTCTGCTCTATAGATAAGAAAACTGAGCCCTGAGGAGGTTTCTGATTCACTGCAGGGAACCAGAGGATTCCTTCCATGGCATTCTTGGACTGTTTAGGACTTTTTTTCCTTAAATACTATCCCTAGGCACTCAACAAATGTTCATGTACTACAATTCTTTTTTTTAAATTTCAGTGGATCTTAAGCATGTAACTCACAAGATAGCAGCTTCCTTTCTTTTGTTGATCACAACTAAAATTTTAACTGCTTTCTTTAATGCTCTGATTTAGCATCTCTCATACAAAAACACTATTATTTCTAGAAGTGATTCTGGTATTTTATAATTTTTATGTGCATAAAAACAGGAAGGAAAGGGATAAGTGCAGGTAGAAATACAGAAACATTGTAGTCTGGATATCAACTACAACTTGATTATGATCTCATGTTTTCATTCCCTAGATTATGTGAAATAATTTATCAAGCTAAAGTAGGGAGTTGGAGGGATAAGAATCTCATGACAGTTTGGTACTGTCAAAGTAATAAGAAAGTGATGACAACTAGGTTCTCAAGTCTGGTTATTTCTTTAGTATTTAATGCTTCTTGAATAAAATCTGCCAATGTATTTAATTCTTAAAGGAAATTTTCCTTACTATTATGTTTACACTTTGGAATTCATTGTGTTTGGAGAAATGAAGCAAAGATGGAAGTATTTAAACTGTCCTAAAAATTGACTTGTATTTTAAAGTCTTTTACCCAGGAGCCTGGTGGTGCAATGGTTAAGCACTCAGCTGCTACCCAAAACGTCGGTGGTTTGAACCCACCAGTCACTCTGCTGAAGAAAAATGTGGCAGTCTGTTTCCGTAAAGAAATTACAGCGTTGGAAACCCTATGGGGCAGTGTACTCTGTCCTATAGGGTCTATAGGGTCGATATAAGTCGGAGTCGACTCGACGGCAACAGATTTACCTTTTTAGTGGTAGATAGGTGTAATCTCTTGTGATCTTAGTTGAAGTATGGTGTATAGTACAAAGTTGAAGATAGATAGGGGAAAATAAAGTAAGAATAATTTAATATTTGGACCAGGGTTCAATTCTTTGGTTCACTTTAAGAGTGGAAAAACAGGAAGATGAGATAAGTAGAAAGCACGAGGAAACATGGAGAGAACTAGGTTCGTTTAGACTAGAGAAGAACAGCAGGGGTGATGATGGTGGGGAGGAGGGAAAATAATAGCTATTTTTAATATTTAAGAGCTAATAAACATGTAAAAGAGGAGTGACACCTGTTCTGGCTGGTCAAAAGGCGTGGAATTGGGAATGATGGTTCAGAGATACAGAAACTTAAAATAGATTTGGAACATTAATTTTTCCCCAAATATTTAATAATATAAATAATAAATATAAATTATATATTATTATATATTTTATAAATGATACAGAGTTCCATTAACAGCTTAGCATAATGGATCGTTTTGACTGGGAACATTATAACAATAAATAGTATTGTGAGAAACATTTTCAATGTACACATTATTGTGTGAGCAGAACATATCCATTTAATATTTCAGATTGGGCCTTTGTTTTCATGTTAGCATACTATCACATATAACTATGCATACTAATTTATTTACTGGCAAAATAAATGTTTCAGTTGTAAGATCTTGACCAGTGAACATGCCACATTTGCACCTCTGACTTCAGTAACACACAGGATAATGTGGCATTATATTCTGATTTTCAATATGATTAGTATTCTGCTACTAGCTTAACAGTGAAAAGCTTTCATCTATCAATATAGAGAAAATATTGTACCTTATAATTTGTCTAAGAATGTGAAAGAAAAATATTTGCTAGTCTAAAATGTTTCATTATTTTTCCATTAGATAAAGGTTTTTTGTTTTGTTTTATGTCCCCAAGAAGCAAGATCTGGCTTTTATATATTTATCTAAAAAAAAGGAAGTGGAGGGGAAGAATAAGTTAGCAGATCTCAGATCCTGCTAGATTTAAATTCTGGGAGAGCAACCTTTGAAGCCTTATACTGACAGTTTTATACACTTTTATGAGTTGCTATGTGGGCTATTTGAAATTTTTACTTATAAGTAAATAAAATATAAGTATATTCTATACTTAGCATTGTAACAGATCACACTGGAAGGTTTTTATTTCTTGGCTATTTAAGGTGATGAATTTTAAATTTATACATATTGTACTATGACTATTTGTTAACTAAAAACAATACAAATGAATAATTTGACTAAAAATGTAATGGCTTTAATTTTTAAGCCATGGAAAATAAGTTGGATATTAAATATGGATATTGAGAACATAATAAAAGACAAAGAATTGAAGATCATAAATCAGTCTAAAAAGGCATGTATATGGATTACATTTACTTTTCTACTGGTATAAATAGAGTATAAGAATGGGAACCTCAATAACTTATAATATGTAATATATAGACAGATGGTATCTGGTAGTTGCTAGCTTTCATGCAGGTGTACAATAAGTATGTGAAAGATTAAATTTTTTATATCCAATCAAGAGAAATAAACCTGAGAGTTTTATTTTAAAATGAAAATAATAAAACATAATTTAAAAGAAAATATTTCCCACACTTATTTAACTTACTAGTTGGAACCAGTTATTCAAGAGTATTTTTTTTCCTAATTTGTAATGACTTTAAAGTATCCATCCCAAAATAAATTAAACCCAGTTACAATTTTGTTGAAATGCCTTTATAGTGATAGGCTTTTATGAGTATCTTTTATTTAAGTGAAAATAGTGTTTTTCTATAATTATATAATTTTTAAAAGTATGATGATCATCTTAAAGAGAACAATTGTTAAATAAACAATTCTTATTTCTTAATTAAATTTTTTACAGTTAAAGCTGTATTTGAGAACCACCACTCCTTGTTTTTTCTACTTGCTTCTACATAATTACATTTCAGTGGATTTTTACCTTTCAGCTGCCTTAAATACTGGATGTTTTCATTGAGTATTTAAAAGAAGAGAGCCTTTACAAACCTTTACCATAAGTAGAAATTTTCAAGTAATTACTAGCCTAGAGATCTTAGCTTAATATCTATACATAGAACTTTATTTTTTGAATAGATTACTTTTATTCCTTGACTTGGACTTTGAAATTATAAGGTAGTACTAGCTTTTTGTGCAAGCTTGCTTAAGCAATACTTCATAAATTTACTGTTATTTTTCTAACAAAAAAAAGTGTTTATATCTGTCGAAAATGAAATTTATATCTTCACATTTATGTTTTAAATTAGCCTACCTTTTCTGTCTTTCTTAGGCCAATGGAAGCACTGTTGTGAAGAACTTATGAAAATTGAGATTATATCACCACGGAAACCGCCTTTGTTCTTGACAAAAGAGGCGACCTCAGTCTACCATGATATGAGTAAGTGGGGTTTGTCTTTCTAAGCTGCAGGGTAACAAAAACAACATTGTCCGTATTCAAGCAGCTTATTCTATTGACATTAAAATGCTAACATTTTCAGGGCACAGTCAAAATGAATGAAAAAAGACTGTGATTATAGACTAAGGAATTCATGTTTAATAGATGAATTAATACAAAATTAATGAATACACATTTTTTATAGTTTGAATGCTTAAGATCAAACAAAAATTTTAAGGCTTCAAAATGAATAAAGGTGCAGTGGAAGTACATACTAGCTGAGGAGCTGATGAAAATTCTGAAAATGTAAGCTTATAGATTCTAGAATATGGCCATGTTCATTTTTCTGTATTTTATTAAATTTGTTTTTAAGTAGTTTTGGTAAATGAATATTAATGAGTGGAAGCTTTCGTCTCAGTCCAAAAAAAATTGGTTAAGTTTAATACTTAGGAAAATTTAACATTTCTGGATTCGTTAATATTCCATTTTTCCACATGTTGAAGGAGGTTGTTTATCCTTGTAGGATTGCCTCAGTGAATGTGTGGTGAACAAGCCCAAGTCGCTGCTAAATTCTAGTCTAATTCACCTCTAATGTACCTGTACTTACATATACTTTAAAATGTTAGATTAAAAATGATAAATTTGGGTTTATACATTTGAAAATACCAATGATTTACTTAATAAAGATATTTATCTCTGTTCTCTTTTTTTTCCCCAAGGAAAATTGCAACCCACACCCTCATCACCATAGTGATATCAGAGCTTATCTATTTTTCTATGTTTTTTCCCTTCACTCTATTTCCCTGGTTTTGGGGATTTTTTTATTTTTTCTTTTAACAGAGACTTTGCTGACTTACAGGAAATAATACTAATCCAATTACAGTAGTCCTGGTTTTTATGTCAAGCTTTTGTAAAAAAAGGGAATCCACTCTTACATAGAATTCAGAATAGGTATTATATCCAAGAAAAGTTATCTAATAAATACTTATAGAACCAAAAAAACACTCATCTGACTCCACTCTTTTGAAATCTAGATTTTACTCATTTGTTTAGGAGTGTGTGTGCATAGATAGATAGATGGATAGAGAAAGATCGATAGATAGAAGATAGTTAAGAACAAGCTAGCCAGCCTACAGAATCTCTCCCTAATATTTGGTTCTACTGATATCATTATTTTTAAAAGTAATTGTTTCATTGCTTATGCTAGTCTAAATTTTTGATGATCATTATACTAGCATATTTGTTTAGAAAATAATAACTTATTCAGGTAAAGAAGTATATACTGTTTTTGAATTTTTCCTGTGTATTTTTTCCTAAAATTACTATAGGCATTGATTCTCCTATGAAACTTGAAAGTTTAACTGATATAATACAAAAGAAAATTGAAGAGACAAATGGACAGTTCCTTATTGGTCAGCATGAAGAATCCTCACCACCTCCATGGGCCTCACTCTTCGATGGAAATCATCAAATGGTCATTCAGAAAAAAGTATTATCTCCTACAAGTGAGCAGTTATTTGATGGGAAAGGGAAAAAGAGACGAGCTCCCCTTCCTCCTTCTGATAAACCTCCATTCAGCTTAAAAACACAATCTGGCACAGATCAATTGGTTAAGGACAAGTGGGAAAAAACTAGTGTATCTCAGACCTCACCTTTGGATGCCAAATTATCAACCCTAATGCATCATCTGCAGAAACCAATGGCTGCTCCTCGAAAACTTCTTCCTGCCAGGAAAAATAGTTTAACTGACGGTGAACACACAGACACGACAACCAATTCTGAAGCCAAGCCAGTGCCAGCTCCAAGGCAGAAATCCATCAGAGACATTTTGGACCCTAGATCATGGTTGCAGGCACAAGTATAGAAAGCTCTTAATATATAAAACATTTATCAAAATCTGTAACTGTGAGGCTTAATTCAGAGGCATTACAGATGTAATGACATGTAATTATGTAGGTAAATGTGACAGTGATTTACATCAATAATAAATAAGCTGTTAGTTATAGAAAAAATATAAGTGATTTCCCCAGCAGAGTGCAAGAGACAGTTTCTAGACAATATCCTAATTGTCGGAAGGGTTAATTTATTCCTAAATTAGTACCAGGAAGTGAACAAGAACTAGGCAGAATAAAGCATTCAAATTTCTTTTAGGGAGAGACTGTCTAGTAATTTAAAATGTGTTAAATATGAGCCCTATTCTCATTGTGAAAATTTTAATAGTAATGGAATGTTTCAAATGTTTTCTTCAAGCCACAAATTATAGAATCTACCCAAGAAAATTTTCTTCTTAGCATTCTGGAATTCTCATCTAATGGTTCACTGGCCTCATCTCTTGTTCAGCTTGCTAGTTTATAGGCCTGACGTTTTAAATTCCTGGGATATATTTTGGAATATTAAATTCTTCCATCTTTAAAGAGAATTTTTAACATGTTCGAAGTTGTTTCCTTGAAGAGCCCTGAAATCCTGTTGATATTAACTCTTATTAGTGAAACGTAACATTTATTAGTTTAGAGAAATGGTAGATGAAATATTCTTTACATCCACTTTTCTATGTGTGGTGCTAATTTCCAGTATGCTTTGGAATTTGGGGAAGTGGGTAGCTGATCAACACCTTAAGATTCATCTAATAATTATTTAAAAAGCAGATGGCAGATTCAAGAATAACAGAAAAGTTGGCTATGTTAATAATTTTCAGGATTCTTTTTTTTTTTCTTAATTACCATATTTTTATGCAATTAATGCATACGTTCTGTGTGTTTGCTGGCCATGCCTCTCCCCCCACCCCCTGCAAGGTATTTTCATAAGCATGCTATACTTTTTTTTTTTTTTTTTTTAAATCACAGCATAAAAAGCACTTTTCATGATTTATATTTGTCTCTACTGGTTTTAACGTCTTTTGTTTAAGCATGCTATACTTTTTTTTTTTTTTTTTTTACAGCAATGTGGAAGAGAATTGGCATGGCAGCCTTTGAGGGTGCCTCATAGGGGAAGGGCGCAGCCCACAAACAAACGCAGAGGGCGTGTGTTATTTGCGTAAAAATACAGTAGATGTTAGCTATTGATATTATTCATTTATAGTCATATTCTTAACAACAGTGACATAGGAATCATTTTCATAGGAGGTAATTTCCATAGCAGTTAATCGTGGTGACCCAAACAGGATTATGAAATCAAATGAGGAATAAATAACAAGAAGATGAAATTTCATTTCTTATAATAATGTTGCTTGTAAACAAGAGCTTAACAGTTTTGAAAATCTAATCAGAATTTCCAAATAAAGCAGTTTCCATAAGGTGCCACCAACAGCACTAAAAATCTCAAATCATACTGAACTCTTAATGTCATTGGAAGAAATAAAATATGTGAATTAAATTACTGCCGTATGGGTAATATTTAGAGATCTTTTTAAAGCTAGTTAAGGGCTCTATTTGGATCAGAACTACATTATTTTAAAGTAAAATGAATACTTGTCAAAAGTAACTTATTAATTTAAATTCAACCTTTCATTATTTTTAGAAAGACATAACTGCCGTATTACTTATGTGTTTGGCCAGGACTCCTAGTAAGAATTGGGACTCAAGAGAGTAATGATACAAAAGGTCTCTTGCGGTGGCAGCACCAGGATAGACTTGGTGAGAAGAAAACCGTAATACTTGCCCAACATAATTTAGAGACAGTCACATGTATGAAAACTTTAAAAAGGAGGATTAATTTATTTTTATAACCAGAAAGATCTCATAAATTTCTAGTGTGATTGCCACTCCAGTAAATGACATATTAAAAATCAAAAGGATATTATTGTTTGATTTTTTTTTTGTTTAGTTTTTAAACCTCAGTGCTGTTTTTGACAGCATTTGTGACTGTTGTTGCCACTAAATTATAGAGCTAGAAAATGCTGCAGGCAAAATTGTTTCTGAAACTGACATCCAAGGAATTCTTTTTTTCATAGTTGGTGCCTTCTTTTATAATGAATTAGTATTAAAACTTCCAAACTATATTCTTTCATTTCTCCTCATGCAAATTTTAGCCAAAAGGATTTAAGTAAATCAAGTAAGAAAATTTTTTCGTAGAGAACTTACTTAGCAGTTGTACCCTCAGTGTGGAAACTCTGAAACAGGACTGAAGCCCTTCTTCTTGGACCCATGTAGGTGAAGCCTGAGCAAGGACTAACCACTCCCACCCCTGAAAACAATGTTGTTTGTTTTGTTTCTGGGAGACCCATTTCACTGCATGTGGCAAAGCCTTTGAAATCATCCTGAAGCTCCTAAGCTGCACATCCTTAGACTGTTTAAAAAAAAAACAAACAGTTGTCCAGTCGATTCCAACTGATGGTGACCCCATGTGTTGCAGAGTAGAACTCCGCTTCATAGTTTTCACAGTCTGTGAACTTTCTGAAGCAGATCACCAATCCTTTCTTCCGAGGAGCCTTTGGGTGGGTTCAAACCGCCTACCTTTCAGTTAGTAGCTTAACTGTTTACACCGTCCAATAACTTCTCTTTGACTATGAACCAAAAAAAATAAACCCATTGCTGTCAGGTCAATTCTGACTCATAGCAACCTTATAGGACAGAGTAGAACTGCCACATAGAGTTTCCAAGGAGCGCCTGGTGGATTTGAACTGCTGACCTTTTGGTTAGCAGCCAAGCTCTCAACCACTACACCATCAGGGTTTCCTCTTTGACCATAGTGATCATTAAATGCTAGTCCACTCCCCCACAAAAGGTATTTATAAAACAAATTTGATTTTTTCTTCTTTTTTACTCTTTTTTTCCCTTTATTTTTTACAGTTAAAAAAAATTATCTAAAAATGTTGAGTTAAACACTTTGTCAAGGAGTTAATCAAAAGAAGTATTTGTTTTCTCATTTGCTAAACCAGAAGCTTGTAACAGAAAAATATGTCATGTAATAAAAGATGTTTCAGCTTTTTATGAGCTGGCTTTTCATATTCCATGTTTGCCCTTTTATTTCTTGATATATGAGGATGATAAACTTGAAACAAAGAGTTAGCAGTCAGGTATTGATAATAATATAATTGGAGAAACATAATAGAAACAGATATTTCATGATACCGTGATAGTTCTGATGATCTGAAGATAATGTTTTAGACAATTGCATTTCTATTTGAAGCATGAGGATATAAATTACTTAAAACAATTAAGATAGTCTTGTTCTTAATTGCTGCAAAGTGGTAAGCTTTTTGTTCAAACATCTTGCAAGGACAAAGAAGGCATTTTGTTAGTATAAACCTCCTAAGGTAAAGAGTCTTTCAAAAATATCAGGCATGCCAACTCTCGCTGAGTTTTGTTAAATCCTCCTTAGCTATCTGCCGTGCCCCATGACCTCTTTTAAGTGGATGTGAATGTATGTGGAAAACGAAATCCATTTATTATAAATGCCTTTTCTTTACCCTTTAAGGTCCTACTAAATGTATTTTACCTGGTATTATTTATTAAAAATGGAAGTTGCCATGATTTAGAGACAACTCGTGTAAGGTAGGTTAAGCAGTCAAGTATTTCTTCAGGCTTATGTTCAGCACCTCAGCCACCTACTGAGAAGTTAATTAATTCAGTCCAAAATGGAATTATAGTGCAGTTTGGTGCAGTTTATGTTAAATGCCATTTGAATGTAATCACCTGTGTTACCACGAATGAGGAACGGTACTAGGTACAGACTGCAGCACCATGAATAAGAAGAGAAGTGTTTTTGCAGAAAAAAATGTCTGTCCCTATGGCCAGAATTTATCAGAAGGCACTGTCTTTTTAAAGAATGAATTATTGAACAATAATTAAACTTTAACTGATGACCATTTATATTCTAGTAGTTATCTTCAGCATTCTATTAGTCTTAAACTATAATATAGAGTTGATTTTGCACTTAATTTTAGGGATGTTATTGTTTTTAAAATGCTTACATGTTTTGTGTAATTCTGTTTCATTGCTACTAGTTATATGAAAACGGTTTATTCTGGCTCATGCATATTTTTAGTTAACCCTAGGAAGGATGTTACCTTTTAATTATTATAAGACGAGATTACATTTGAAAATAAATTAGGGTGCGTTATTTTCTACGACATACTTATGTAATTTGCATTGTTTTGTAATTTTTGTTTTTTAATTAAATGTGGTCAAACTTCTAGATTAAAAAGTATTATATCATGGACATACATTTTCTTACAGCACTAGAGGTATTTGGTAAGGAAGCCAAAGTCATGTGATTATAACTTCTCTAAATTAGAACTGATTTATAAAGATATTTTCTAGCTTTTTTTTCCCTAGGATACCCTGTTTAGGGCTAGACTGATAGAAGCAAAGAGTGTGTTGGAATCAGTTTAATCAGAGAAAGACATACCCAATAACTGCTACTAGTTATTATAAGACTAATATCCTGATATCCTGGGTATACTTAACATTTATACAATGTCTGCATATAACCATTTTTACAGTATACGCCTTTAAAAATTCATTGATGTAACCTTTCTTTTAGTTTAGTGATCCAGAATTTCCCCAGAGCTTAAGTCACTCTGATAAGAAATTAGGCACCTAGAATAGTCAGTCACCATTAGCCACAAGGAGACTCCTTATTTTAATGTCCCTTTCTCAGTACTTAATTTATTCCCATGGAGCACCTCAGGGGAGGGGGAGAGAAATGAGTGATGCTGCCTCAGTTATATTGTCTCATTGTATTTCTAAATCTGCAGTATGACCAAAAATATTTTACATTTAACATATCTTTTTAGAAAGACTTCCTTTTCTCTGAGTAGAGAGGCTTACTAATCAGTGTATCCAGATAAACTAAATACCTTAAGTTTCAGTTAGCAAAAAAGAAACTATTACGGAAATAGTAACATTTGTATGTATCTGAGTATAGGAAAAAAATACAAATCCTGGCATGTTTGATAATTAGAAAGCCAGGCAAGATCATTTCAAATTTTACTAAAGTTTGTATTGTACTTTAAATTGTAGAAGTTTGCCATTACTGAACATTTTGATCAAAGACTTTATAGAGGAATCCTGATCAAAAGGGGGAAATTGTAGAACAGAATTTAAAATTTTCATGGAATCCAGACTTTCTGGAGACATTGAGGCTAGGTAAACCCCCAGAACTGTCACCCTAAGATAATCTTTAAACTTTAAACCAAAAATATCCCCAGAGTCTTCTTAAAACCAAACAATAGTTTACCCAACTAGTAAAAAATGTTAGCTTTGAGCATTATGCTCTTTTAAGAACTATATATGGGATCCAATTGACAACAGCAACTTGAAAGATTAAATAGGAACCTTAGAGGGAAGTGGATTTTTGTTAATGGGGGAAGAACAACTCAGAAAAGGCAGATGAGAATGGTACAATTCAAAGAATGTAATCAATGTCACTGAATTGTGCATGTAGACACTTGGGTTGGTGTATATTTTGCTGTGTATATTCTCAACAACAATAACAAAATAAAATTATAGAAGATAATTGTAGCAGTTTGCTTTGAAAGATATGAGTCTCTTAATGTAACTACTAAAGGAGAGGCAGATTGAAAAGATCTTGAATATACATAATTATGCTGTGTCATAAGCATCTTTCAAGATACCAAAATAAATTGTTTTGTTGAAAATGTGTATCAAATACTTTTTATCTACTGTTATGGATTGACTTGTGTCCTCCAAAAATATTTGTCAACTTAGCTAGGCCATGATTTTCAGTATTGTCTGGTTGTTCACCATTTTGTGATCTGATGTGATTATATGTTGTAAACCCTAACCTCTATGATGTTAATGAGGCAGGATTAGAGGCAGTTATGTTAATGACGCAGGACTCAATCAACAGGATTAGGTTATGTCTTAGATCAGTCTCTTGTGATTTAGAAGAGAGAAGTGAGCAGAGAAGAGGACCTCATACCACCAAGAAAGTAGCACCAGGAGCGGAGCACATCCTTTGGACACTGGGTTCCTGCACTCAGAAGTTCCTAGACGAGGGGAAGATTGATGACAAGGAACTTCCCCCAGAAATGACAGAGAGAAAGCCTTTCCCTAGAGCTCGCACCCTGAATTTGGACTTCCTAAACTGTGAGAGAAAAAATTTCTCTTTGTTAAAGCCAGCAGTGTTATAGTAGCACTAGATAACTAAGTCATCTACTCAAAAGAAAGCAAATTAGTAGCCAGTGAAGGAATGCATTTTTGTTGAACTTAGCAGTCTTAATAAACATATTTTAATTAATTGTGGCAATTTTACAGTTTTATATTAAGTGGTAGAAGAATATTAAGAGGAATTATTCAATTACCTCAAATATTAACGTATACATGTATACACACACATACTGTTTGAGTCTTTAAAACAGGTATTTTCAGTTAGTTTTTTAAATAGTTTAAAAATATGTTGCCACTGCTAGCAGAATATAAATCCAAACCTCCTTCCACACCTTACAGAAGTTATTGCAACCCAGCTGCAGCCTGCCATACCCTACTAGGCACGTTACACTCTTGCTGCTCTGAGCTTTTGGACATTGCCTCAAAAGTCTGTATAGTTTCTGCTTGTTCATCGTTTTCTTATACTATCCTCTGTTTTCTTAGAACGCCTTTCCTCTCTTTCTTCATGCCACCTCCCCCTAACCCACAGTCAGCAAACTTTGTTCATTCTTCCAATGGTTTGTTGTTGTTTCCATCAAGTCGTCTCCAACACATGGCAACCTTACGTATAACGAAATGAAACGTTGACCAGTCCTGTGCTATCTTCATGATTGCTGGTTTGTTTGAGTCCATTGTGGCTATTTTGTCAACCCATCTCTGTTGGTTATCTAGTGCTGCTATAACAAGTACTACACGTGGATGGCTTTAACAAAGAGAAATTTATTCTCTCACAGTCTAGGAGGCTGGAAGTCCAAATTCAGGGTGCCAGCTCTGGGGGAAAGTCCTTGTCATCAATCTTCCCTGGTCGAGGAGCTTCTCAGCGCAGGGACCCCGGGTCCAAAGGATGCGCTGTTCTCCTGGCTCTTGTTTCTTGGTGGTCTGAGGTCTCCCGTGACTCTGCTCACTTCTTTCTTTTATATCTCAAAGGAAATTGGCTTAAAACACAACCTAATCTTGTAGATTGAGTCCTGTCTCATTAACATAACTGCCTCTAATCCCGCCTCATTAACATCATAAAGGTAGGATTTATAACACATAGGATAATCGCATCAGATGACAAAATGGTGGACAATCATGCAATACTGGGAATCATGGCCTAGCCAAATTGACACATTTTGGGGGGACAAAATTCAATACATGACACCATCCCATTGAGGGTTTCCCTTGTTTTCGCTTACTCTCTACCTAACAAGATGTCCTTTTCTTGCAATTGGTCTTTCCTGATGACATGTCCAAAGTATGTGATCCCGAATCTCACCATTCTCGCTTCTAAGGAGCATTCTGGTTGTATTTGTTAAAAATGGTAGCACCTCTAAATTTCCAAGACCTCACATCTTCCTCATCCCCTTCACCTAGGTAGAGTTACACTCCTTCCTTTGTGCTTTATATCTCTGTTTATATCCTAAGCCCTTGTTTATATTTCTGTATTCCCGTGTATTGGTTTTGTGGATTTATCCCTTGTGTAACAACTTACCATAAACTTAGCAACTTAATACAACACCTACTTATTATCTCACATTTCTGTAGATCAGAAGTCTGAGTGAATTCGGATGGGTTCTCAGGATCTCACAAGGCTGAAATCAAGGTGTGTTGGTCAGCTCTGGGGCTGGAGGGGAGGAGAGGGGAGGGTGGAATTCTCTTCCAGGTTTATTCAGGTTGTTGGCGGAATTCAGTTCCTTGAGACTGTAGGACTGGCCATTGGCCAGGGGTCACTCTCACCTCCTAAATACCACTCTTCAGTCCTTGCATGTGGCCACCTCAATCTCCAATGAAAGTAGATGCATGTCAGATACTTGTGCTCTGAATCTCTGGCTTTCCCTTCTTCTACCAGCTGGATTCATGTGATTAGATGAGGCCCACCAGGATAATCTCTCCTTTGATTACTTCAAAGTCCACTGATTAGTAACCTTAAAATTAGAAAATCCCTTTCGTGTATAATGTAACAATCAAGGGCATGATATCTCATCATGTTTATAGCATGGGAAACCTTGGGGTGCCATTTTAGAATTCTGCCTACCACACCGTGGTAGATAGATTTTTCAAGGGCAGGGAGCATGTCTGGTTGACCTTTTAACCCTGTTATAGTATAGTGTAATGATATTGAGTGCCAATTATTGTACGCTTATTATTCATCAGAGCCCTGGTGGTGCAGTGGTTACAAGCTTGGCTGCTAACCAAAAGGTCGGCAGTTTGAAACCACCAGCCGCTCCTTGGAAGCCTTATGAGGCTGTTCTCTGTCCTGTAGGGTGTCTATGAGTTGGAACCGACTCGAAGGCAATGATTTTTTTTTTTTGTAAGGTACTGTGCTATACTTTAACTCATTTAATTCTTACCATAGCCCTCCTATGAGCTTCATTTAACAAATGTAGAAGACTTGCCCTGGGTCACAGGGCATGGTAGTTAAGAGTATGGATTCTGGAATTAGACCTGGGTTAAATTCTAGCTCTGCCACAACCTAGCTGTGTGATTTGGGGCTTTTTCTTTTTTCTATCTTTAAGATAAAAATAGTATTTACATTATAGGATACTTGTGATTATTAAACAAGAGTATTAAACAAGATTATTCATGTTACACATAACCCACGGCCTGCCACGGTGTTTCTACACCGTGGCATGCAGCATGTTACAAATGTATAAAGAGGACAGTGAGAAGATGTAGCTGCCATGTATACAGGATGACTTAAAATAACTTATAACCCCTCTCCCACATAGAAGTTAAACACATTTTCATTTTCTGCTTCATATGAATATGTTGGACTTAAAACAAAAGAATTTAGAGTATGTGTGTGTGTGTATCCAAATATTTATTGCCTGTTCTTTTTAGAACTCTATATTAGGCACTATTGGGGCCTATAAAATTACAAGAATACTTACTTTTGAGACGCTCAATTCCAGTTGGTGGGACCAACTCTGTTAGAGAATATTAAGATGAATTGCTGCTTGACCTGCCTCCCGAACACCTAGCATAAATCCATCTGGATACAGACATTTAAAACAATCCCTACTTACCATCAGGGAATTTAAGAATCTAGTTGAAAAGATTAAATAATATATAAAACAGCAGTGAGCAATATAAAAAGAGTAGAAGGTAAGCATTAATTTTAAGTGCAATGAGGGATTAGTGAAGGATATGAGAACTTTTACAAAGCAATTCTTAACTATTACAAAAGGCCTTGTATCTTTTTATTACTAAAATAATGGGTTAAGCAGTACAAAATTATGTACTGTGAGTATCTTGTCAAGACAAGTCATGTTACAAAAATTTTTTAAATCTGGAAGGAACAAGTAAAATACACGATTCATCCAATAGGTTCCTGGAGGAGTTTAATTTTACAGCATTCAAACTTAAGGGCAACTAATAGTCATAGAAGTCATCAAAAGGAATGGATTGGATAGGGCATTTGGCCAGGAAGAATGGAGTGAGCATATTGTTAAGGCAAGAATTAACAAGACATGTGCCGTCAAGTTGATTTCAACTCATAACGACCCCATGTGACAGAGTAGAACTGCCCCATAGGGTTTTCTAGGCTGTAATTTTTAAACGGGAGCAAATTTCCAGGTCTTTCTCCTGTGGATCCTCTGGGTGGGTTTGAACTGTCAACCTTTCAGTTAACAGCTGAGTGCTTAACCACTTTGCCATCAGGGCTCCTTCAACAAAACATGTAGTAAAACAAATAGGTTAGCATGGCTGAAACAAAAATGGAGATCGGGGAAAGGCAAGGTATATTAGACCACATGAAGGACCTCGAATACCAATTCAAGAAAATAGGTTAAATGAAGTAGGAATACTTGACATCAGGACTAGGGTTGGCAGAGTTAGTAGAAAGAACACTTCAGTTTCTCAGTTGGGGGAACTGGATCTAGTCCCTGCTCTACCAATAACTAGCCACATTGCCTTGGGCAGGTTATTCTGTTCAACTCCCTTACCAGTAAAGCAGCAGGAATGGCTGTGAGTTTGCCCAAACTAATCTCGAGAGCCCTAGGCTGCTGAGTTGATGCCCTTGGACATGGCAATTAATAAGGGTCATCCCAAGTGAGTGAACCTCTAGATCGCTCCTAATTCAGCTACAGCAGCTCATAGTTTATCTGTTTTTATAAAGCGTGGCCTGTGTAAGATTGGTTTAAACAAAAGAGTTTTGCCATTAATGTTAAGGCAGTGGTGGTTCGGTGGTAGAATTCTCATCTTCCGTCTGAGAGACCAGGGTAGATTCCTGGCCAAAGCAAAAAGTTTACAAGCAAAACATAAAAGGGCTTTGCCATTAAAGATTTGAAAACCGCTGGACTAGATAAACTCCGGGGCCCCCTTCATATCTCTAATAATAATAACAATGACAATGATAAATTCCTTACAGGCACTGTTTTAAGTGCTTTGCATATATTAATTCAGTCATTGAACGACCCCATGAGGTAGTAGTATAGCAATCTCCATCTTACAGATGAGCAAATTTAGACACAGAGCGATTAAGTAACTTGCAGGATAAATGGTGACAACAGGTTTTGAACTTAATCAGTCATGATGCAGTGTCAGTGCTCGTAACCTCCTCTTTGTTCTAATAGTCTCTAATAAATGTGAAACAACAACAAAACATGGAGAGCAAATTTTGCCAGATAGTCTCCAAACTCTTTTTGTCCCTGGAAATGTGGTCACTTGGTCCATCTGCATTAAAGCCCCAAATGAAAATCCATTCCATTTATAATTAGATTTAGCCTATGCTAGTCTAGCATTTGGAGCCCTGGTGGCACAGTGGTTAAGAGTGCAGGCTGCTAATGAAAAGGTGGGCAGTTCAAATCCACCAGTTGCTCCTTGGAAACCCTGTGGGGCAGTTCTACCCTGTCGTATAGGGTCACTATGAGTCAGAATGGACTCGACAGCAATGAGTTTTTTTTTTTTTTTTTGGTTAGTCTAGCATTGGAACCTTGGCAGTGCAGTGGTTAAGAGCTTAACTGCTAACCAAAAGGTCAGGAGTTGGAATCCACCAGCCACTCCTTGGAAACCCTATGGGGCAGTTCTCTGTCCTACAGGATCACTGCTATTGAGTCTAAATCAACTCGACAGCAATGGGTTTGGTTTTTGTTTTTTGAGTCTAGCATTACGCTTGGCTCTGAGTGGAGGGAACATTTGGATATATGTAAACCTGACTTTACTACCAGACCGTGGAAAGTGTTAGAAGTATGAAAAGGAGGAAAAGATGAATTCCATCCGAGGAGATGTGGTAGAATTGTAAGGCATGGCCTTTGAGCCAGGCATTGAAGTATGAGTTGGTCTTTGTTAGTTACATTTCTTTCACAGAAAGCAACAGAGACTGGCTAACTTATGCAAAAAAAAAAAAAAAAGGGCAGGAGGAGGGAATTTACTGAAAGGCTATTAGGATAGCTCAGGGGATTGAGGGTGCCTAGGGAAGATTGGACAGGACAACTCTGGGATCCTCATCAGCCTAGTAAAATAAAAACTGAAAGAAGAAAGTCTGCTATTCTTCTGCAGTGACTACACCAACATGTTATAATTATATTTAATATTGGAGATTCTAAATGCATCACAGAACTCAACGCCTTCCAACGGTGGTTCTCTACCAGGGTGATTTCCCCAGCCCCCGCCCCGGGGACATTTGACAATGTCTGGAGACAGTTTTGATTGTCATGATTGGAGGGCGTGTGTTACTCGCACCTAATGGGAGGAGGCCAGGGATGCAGCTACAGGTCCTTCGATGCGTAGGACAGCTTCCCACAGCAAAGAATTATCCAGCACAAAATGTCAGTCGCGCCGAGCTGAGAAACACATGCCTGGAATGCATGAATTATGATAATCTAAGATAAAAAGCAATAAATGTAGTAAAAGATGAAGAAAATATAATGGGCATACAAAGAAAGGAAAGCAATTAGGGAAGGCATTTTGGAAGAAGTTAATAGTTGAACAGGAGCTTGAACGTGGGAAAGGGCATTCTGAGCAGAGGGAACAGAACCAATAAAGGGACAGGAGCGTTTGGGTGGTTTTAAAACATATTCACAAATTCTTCAAAAGTGAAGTCTAACTCTCCTCCCCTTGAATATGGGCCAGACTTTAGTGACTCGCTTCTAACTAATAGAATATGGTGGAAGTAGTGCTAGGTCATAAGAAGGATAGGTCATAAAAGGGACAGCTTACATCTAGCACTCTCTCTCTTGGATCACTGGCTTTGGAGGAAACCAGCGGCTGCTCTCAAACACTCCTGGGAGAGAGCCACGTGAGAGAAACTGAGGCCTCCCACCAACAACCATCGCCATCTTGTGAGTGAGCCACCTGGCAAGCCGATCCTCCAATCCTAGTCATGACTGCAACCTCATAAGAAATTCCAAGCCAGAATCATCCAAGCAAGCTGCTCCTGAATTCTACACCCACAGAAACAGTGAGGATAATAAATGTTTAAGTCATTAAGTTTTGAGGTAATTTGTTTCACAGCAATAAATAACTAGCCAACTAGTTGCTGTCAAGTCAGCTCTGACTCCTGGTGCTCCCATATGTGTCAGAGTAGAACTGCGCTCCACAGGGTTTTCAATAGCTGATTTTTTTGGAAGTAGATCACCGGGGATTTCTTCCTAGGCACCTCCAGATAGGTTCGAACTACCAGTCTTTTGGTTAGTAGCCAAGTGCTTAACCGTTTGCACTTTAAGAAGGCATAAAAATATAGGGTATACCAAGAACATGAAACAGTTTCATTTGCTATGTAGGTGATTTGTGAGAAATAAGGTTTAGTAGGCAGGTGGGGTCAGATCATGGCAGGTCTTGAATGTCAAGCTAAAGCATTAGCCATGCAGGCTTAGTTTATCCAACTCACATCCTTGACTTCTTCTCTACTAGGGTAAAAAGGGCAGAAACAGCTGACAATAGTATCAGGAAGCATATTCACCACTAAATTGTCTCTAGAAAGATTTTTTTTAATGGCCTAAATGCCACTGCTACATATTAAGTTCATGGAGGACAGGGACCATTTTTTTAGACATGCTTTGTCAATATAAAGGTACTGAGAGGATCAGGGCTCGCCTAGCTTTATAAAAAAATTGTTTTCAAAAATCTTCTCACTAGTATCCAGGTCACTAATGTGACACCATTGGCTTGGGTCTTCTTACCTGCCAGCTTTTTGCAAGGGGCGGGTGACTTTAAATTGCACACACCTGTGACATCTTGGCTTGACTGAGTTTATCCAATTCACTTCTCAATAGCAAGAGGGAAGGAGAGGCCTGGAGGGCTGTAAAAGGCGACACAGAGAGGGGAACAGATTGCAGGGAGGAAACGTTTAGGGGCCTCGGGAAACATCATTTACATGCATCCACACAAGGATTCTGAATGGAGTCCACGTTCCTGCTCCCCTCTAAGGGAAATGCAACCGCACATTTTTTTTGTAATTTATAATAACAAAAATGTTCCTTAACTAGTCAATCATGAGAACAAAACTGCCATCATCCTCAAATCAGTATCTCAACGTTTCTCTGAGACATTAGCGTAGCACGCCTGCTGTGCTTCCCCGACTCTCTTTGCTATCTCATGCAGCAAAGCATCCCAAGAAATTAAATTCAATAGAACTTTGGAGATAAGATTCCACTTTAGATTTATTTGAATGAAAATCAATTACTAAAATAAAATACTTAGAGTGGAGAACTGGGAAAGTGTTGGACTAAATGTACCACATAGTCTTATCAATACCAGTGAAAGTACTCTGCTGTTTAACTTTCTCCTGTGAACTTCCTGGGAGGCAGTTAATAAACTTGTACTGTATTAAGCAAAATATCTGAGAAACCGTATACTCAGCCAATACGTTGCTAACTCGGTGGCTCTCCTGTCAACTCGGGCTCATGTCCTTTCAAGGGCCGATTTTTTGGAAGTAAATTGCTAGGCCTTTCTTCCAAGGTGCCCCTGGGTGGACTTGAATCTCCAGCCTGTTGGTTAGCAGCTGAGCCATTTGCGCCACCCGTGGATCCCCATTATAGACAGGACTCTGCTGGCTGCCTAAGCATATGAAGATGGAGGATGAAGGCCAGTCTATCCTCATAGAGATTGTAAATCAGTTGGATAGATTCATGGGGTTTAGTTCTAGGGTCAGAAAAAGTTACAAATGTCTTTCTGTCCAATAATGAGCACTGAAATGACAATTGTACTAAGTTGTGGGCTTTTTGTTGTTATTTGTTTGTTTTAGCAGCAGAAACCCATTTCCAAACAAAATCTTCTGCAGGCCTTTAATATAAAACACATCAAAGTGGAACTACTCTGGGCAGGGAAGGGAGGGAGGAGTGCTTGGCCTCCCCACCTCCAACCCCAGCGTTCCCAGAAGGACCTTAGGGTTTCCCAGAACAGTTTGAAACCCGCTGGCCTAATGTATTGCTTGATTAGTCTTAATGAAATCCTGCTATTCATTCAATTTAGACGTTGACAGGCTTTAGACTAATTCCACTTTTTCTTGTTGCAGTTAATTGGCCTTCTAGAACCTTACATTTTGACTGCTTAGTACTGGGTTATTTAGTAGCCAAAACTAAACAATGTTCAATACAGCAACATGCACACATGTGCATGTAAGACAGAAAAAGAGAGAGTGACAGATTTTTCAATGAGTAAGAAGGGGGAAAAAAAAAATCTTAATTTTAGCACATGTGTAAGTTTTATATTTTAATGAGTTGGTATTGTCTGCTTTTGTCAAGATTACAGCCTTGGAAACCGTATGGAGCAGTTCTGCTCTGTCCTATAGGGTCGCTATGAGTCAGAATTGACTCAATGGCTATGAGTTTGGTTTGGGTTTACTGTATTATTTTTAATTATATTGGGGGGTGGGCACCAAAATGTTTTCAGTGCTTAAAAACCAAACCTGTTGCAGTTGAGTTGATTCAACTTATGGTGACCCCACATGTTACAGAGTAGGACTGCTCCATTGGGTATTCTTATCTGTAATCTTTATAGGAGCCCTGGTGGCACAGTGGTTAAGAGTTTGGCTGCTAACCAAAAGGTCAACAGTTTGAATCCACCAGCTGCTCCTTGGAAACCCTATGGGGCAGTTCTACTCTGTCCTGCAGGGTCGCTATGAATCAGAATTGATTAGATGGCAATGGATTTTGGTTTTTCATAATCTTTATGGAAGCGGATCGCCAGGTCTTTCTCCCATGGAGCTGCATCATGGGTTCCAACCTCCAACCTTTAGGTTAGCAGCTGATTGCAAACCACTTGCACCACCCAGGGACTTCTTTTCAGTGCCCATTGCCATGGAGTCAATTCCGACTCATAGCGACAGAGTAGAACTGTACGGCAGAGCAGAACTGCCCCATAGGGTTTCCAGGGAGCGGCTGGTGGATTCGAACAGCCGACCTTCTGGTTAGCAGTCAACCTCTTAACCACTGTGCCACCCTCCTAAATGCTTAATCCCCTGACTAATCAGCCCTCCACAGATCCCTAGAACCACAAATAAAGGAACGAACTCATCTCCTCTCACAGGGCTGACAGCGACACTCCCTGTTGCTTCCCACCGCCTTTCCAGTTAACAGGCAGAAGAATGTGAAAATGTTCACTATGCTGTCCTCCTCCATGGTTGCAAAGTCTTCATATTTGTCACCTTTAAATCATCCATCCCATTTCTAGTAAATTGCCCCTTTACCCAACCTTCTTTAGCAAACCATAACTACGTAGATATATAGAAAGGAACTTTTTTGGAACTCTTTTTTCTTCTCGATATCTGGATGTATTAAGTAAAACACAACAAAAACCTATATATTGAGAACAGGTGCGAGCGAGAGCCCCAAGGTGAGGAAGTCAGGGATGGAGTAGAGAAAGACAAAGGCAGGATGGCCAGCTTCCTCCTGTGGTCAGTCACATACATCTCAGTCTCCCATCCACCGCAGCGCAGAAAGCACACAGACCTGGGTTTGACCGAGGCTGCCTTAGCTGACTGGCCTTAGGCCAGAGAACCTAACTCCGCTAAGCCCAGATCCTGTATAGATGGTAATAATAGGACTTACCTCAGCAGGTCAATGGAAAGATTCAATAAGAGAATGTATATAAAGCAGTCTGTGAAGATCCAAGAAAACAGTAAGTAATCAGTAAATGTTAGCTACTATGGCTATTACAGAGCTCTGGTAGTGCAGTGGTTAAAAGTTTGGCTGCTAACCAAGAGGTCGGCAGTTCAAATCCACCAGCCGCTCCTTGGAAACCCTACGGAGCGGTTCTGCTCTATCCTCTAGGGTTATTATGAGTCAAAATCCACTTGATAGCAACAGGTTTGGGTTTTTTTTTTTTGGTTTCATGGAGTTTTCAATCACCTCACATGCATGCAAAAGCTGGACAATGAATAAAGAAGAATCAATGCCTTTGAATTATGGTGTTAGTGAAGATACTGGCTATACCATGGACTGCCAAAAGAATGAATAGATCTGTCTTGGAAGAAGTACAGCCAGAACGCTCCTTGGAAGCAAGGATGTTGAGACTTTGTCTCACATACTTCAGACATGTTATTAGGAAGGATGAATGTCTGGTGAAGGACATCACGCTTGGTAAAGCAGAGAGTCAACGAAGAAGAGGAAGACCCTCAAGGAGATGGACTGACACAGTGGCTGCAACAATGGGCTCAAGCGTAACAACAATTGTGAGGATGGTATGGGACTGGGCAGTGTTTTGTTCTGTTGTACATAGGGTCGCTATGGTCAGAACAGACTGGACGGCAGCTAACAACAACAACGTGGGTATTATTATTGTCCCAACCCCAGAGGTTGTTCTAAGCACAAGAAACACCTGATATGCTATTTAGGAGACCCCCAGTTTAGTATGGCTGCAAGATGAAGAGTCAGTTGTCACATGTTACTGTACCATGAATTCTGGTGTTAAGCTAATCTGTTCTTTTCCTAAAGGAACTAAAAACCCAGAGCTTCCTCCTGTGATGTCTCACCACAATTTCAAAGTGAAACAGTGCCTTTGCCAAATGATTGATTTGAACCAGAGCCCAGGGACCTGATGTGATCACGTGCTCATTAGGAAACACTAGTCAACTTGGAGAGACTGCCAACAAAAATGTGAGTTTTTATTTTTACCACAGGGGTTAAAAAAAAAAAAAAGTTTGCCTGCGAGTAGATTCCAACTCATGGCTACCCCATGTGTGCAGAGTAGGATTGCCCTCCATCAGGTTTTCAAGGCTGTGACCCTCTGGAAGCAGATCGCCGGGCCTTTCTTCTGAGACACCTCTAGGTGGGTTCAAACTGCCAACCTTTTGGTTAGTAGTCAGGCACCTAAGGGTGCGGGTGGGTCTTATTTACAGTAAATTATAGAAACAAGGCATGGCAAGTCATGCTATCGTAAGACAAAATGAGAGTCATCTGAAGTTGGTACTGAAATAAAAAATGTGAGTGGCAAATGAGTTACAGCAGGAGAGCAAAAGCCATGGGAAAGATGTCAGCAAGATGGCTGGAGAGTTGAGGGTGGCGGTGGTGGAAGCGGGTTGCCGTTTACCCATCAGTGGTTTCCCTATTAGATTCCACAGACTTTTTACCACTGAATGGTAAGCTTTCTAATTAAGCTTCAGGTAGTAAAAGTTACTTTTATTTTATCTTCAGTAATTAACAAGTCCTGTTTGTTTTCTTTACTCATCTCTTGTTTGAGGTCATTGTTAAACAATTGTAAAATATAAATAGAATATTAGCATCTTGGGTGAATTTGGTCATTGGGAAACCTTTCTCTAGAGAAAATATAATTTTGCAGTTGTGGTATTTATTTATAAGCCCCTTAGATGATGAAGGAGAGTCCCTGGGTGATGCAAATGGTTAACATAGAAAGATTTGGTTTCTAATAGAAAGATTGGAGGTTCAAGTCTACCCAGAAGCACCTCAAAAGAAAAGCCTGGCAATCTACTTCTGAAAAATCCGCCACTGAAAACCCTATGGAGCACAGTTCTACTCTGACATGCATGCGGTTGCCATGAGTCAGAATTAGCTTGACAGCAACTGGTAGACTAGGAATAAACCTCAAAGGTAATCTACTTCAATCTCCTTCCCTAGGTAGAAAGGCCTCCCCTCCCCTGCTATAGCCCATGTTCAATAAATTGCCAGCTCCATTTGACATGGTTTTTTGTGGGAACTTTTTAATATTTTTTTCTCTCATTTAGGTCATTTGTTTGTTTTTAGAAATTTCATCTTAATTTAAGTTCTTGTTCTGAGAAAGTTCTTACATATTGAGATGACTTGTTTTTTCTGAAACTTGCAACCTTTTGCATTGTGATTCCGATTGATGGTGGCTTTCTGGTTTTCTCCTTATATTTGTGTGATGAAAGGGCTCACCCTGCAGATTTTTTCAAAATAATAATAATCAACTATATAATTTCCTGAGACTGATACTGCCAGCAACCTCGAAATTTTTCACATAGCACCTCAAATACTTCATTAGAATAATCCTGCAGACATTTGAAATACATTGTGCCATCTCTCCGGCAGAAAAGAAGCTTCGTGAAGGAAACAGCATGAGTTTTCATCCTGTGTTACTAGCACCTAATATAGTACCTGATACATAATAATAATTAATGCCCTTAGAAGAATATTTGAGAGGCATTAAATGAATGGTTTGTGGAGCTGTCATTCATTATTTTTAGTTCAGCATTTACCGGTAACTTTTGTTTAAATATGTCTGCTATTTGGACAGTCATTTCATTGTTCATTAGCACATTACTTTGGTAAGTATAACTTCTGTGAAGAGAAATATTATAACAAACTATTATGGCATTCAAGAGCGGTATTTCAGTTACTCAACTAATCCACCCACTGATGAGTGAACTTTGAGTTAAATGCTTTGAAGAGTCGAGTCAAGTAAATCTTGATAAAAATCAAAGGCTGAGGAAATCTTGTTTGACAGAAGGCATGAACAAAAACACTAAAATGAATGCTGTTTGGGGAGAAGCACTTATCCCACAGCAGACTAAATAAAGAGTAATAGTTCAAGAATATCAAAATGCTTACGTGATTAAAAAGGCAGGAACAGCTTCTTTTGACTATGTCTTTTAATATTCCAGGACTCACAATACTCTGCCTTCTTAGCACCTGTCTTTGTGGTAACTCAAAATATTTGAACACCTTATCTCTTCCAACCTCAAATTTCCTGTGAGGTAGGTAAGCGCTGAGAGCTCTGAGTACTGTTTTCAAGATGAGGTGAGTGAACCAGAGAGTCTCTTCACACGCTCAGAATTTGATGGAAGCCTGAGGAGGAAGTGAGGGTAAGAAATAGCAGTTAACTCCTCGTCATAGACATCACTGTCAAAGCTGGAAACGACGTTGTGGAACTCATTGTCTGACATGGGCTTTCCTGATAAGATTTTTATTTCTGGTGACTAGATTCATTTCACCAACCACACAAATTTTAAGTAATTTTTTCCTTTTTTTTTTTTT
>NW_004443943.1:2345577-2362142 GCF_000243295.1 Trichechus manatus latirostris
AGAAAGCCCAAGCTAGGCAGGTAGAAAAAGTCCCTACGGAGGATGGCTCCAGGCTCCAAACCAAGGCTCCAGACATATAAAGCCTTCTTGAGCTTTCCAGTCCACCACAGCCACCAGCTGAATGGAATCAAGTGAATGACCAGGTGACACTATATGAAACAGAAGAACCACCAAGTCAGACCTTGCCTGGATTCGTTTCTGATAGCCTTGTGAGGAAATAGATTTGTTGTTTGAAGATGCTACGTTTTGAGGTATTTTGTTAAGCAGCAAGAGATACTTGAAACATTCCCATACTAGAAAGTAAACTCCATAAGGATGGGGATTTTTACTGGTTTTGTTCACTGCTGTATCCCCAGTGTCTAAAATAGTGCTTGGTACAGGTAGACTTTTAGGAAATATCTATTGAGTGGATGAATATATGAATGAAAGAGAGAGAATGTAATGAAGAGAAAATTACTAGTGGATATGTGTTGCTTTTCAATGCCGTGGAAGAATAGGATATTATGGCACTGAGAAGAGAAGTTAGTGGCTGTGGACGAGCTCCTGCAGGGCCAGCTTCCCAGGCTGGCCAGGGCGCAGAAGTGGCTCAGCACTGCAGCTCAGAAAAACTAGTTGCACAGCCATTGTTTCAAAATTTTTATTTGAGACAATCAACCTTTTCATAAGACAAATAATCTTTTAGCATAGAATTTGTCTTTTCAAGCATAAAAGTAATACAGGTGCATGGTTAAAATTTTAAACTAGCACAGAAAATTGTGCATCAAGAAGTGAGTTAACAGTTTCTTTGGTAGTAGCCTAGAAAATGTCTAGACACAAAATAGCATGTTTTAAAATTGTATTTATTACACGTGTCAAATAGAAAACAAATCAAGACATTGATAGGGAGAAGCTATATTTAGAAAGAAAAGAGGGGAAAAGGAAAGGGGCTATTGTAGTGATGGGGAGGGTGACTAGTTCAATAGGGGGAATAAAACCAAAAAAAAACAAACCTGTTGCCCTTGAGTCGATTCTGACTCATCCAACCTTAAGATCTGCAAACGGCTCAGAGAAATGGGTAAAAAGCATTTTATTTTATAGAGACTGAGAGTAAACAAGATTAGTAAAAATCCAGGTGTGGGGAAGTGGGATGAGCAGGTCACATCCTCGGACAGTAAATCAGAATGTTTTACGCTTAGGTCAGCATATTCTCCAGGAGGGTCCCTTAGAGAGGGGTGGTATGTTGGCCCAGGCTGAGCGTGGGCCAAAGTTCTGGGACTTGGGAGAAGGAGAGACACTTAAGTTTGTTTGGTTAAGCAAAGTTTGGTTAACAAGCATTTTGTTTCTGATTAATCAGTGGGGAAAAGTAATTCAGTTACTCGGTTAAGAGGTAAGGATTGGGAATTTGGAGGGTCAAGGAGCCCTGGTGGCACAGTTGTTAAGCGCTCAGCTGCTAACAGAAAGATCGCTCCACAGGAGAAAGATATGGCAGTCTGCTTCCATAAAGATTACAGACTTGGAAACTCAATGGGCAGTTCTACTCTGTCCTATAGGGTTGCTAGGAGTCGGAAACGACTCATCGGCAACAAGTTTGGTTTTTGTTTTGTTTTGTTTTTATTATGTCTTGCCTTGTCATAGGTGAACAAGGGGGCATCTGTGAGTCTTACCTAAGTCATTTGGGAAGGGTGGTTATTTGCAGTAAGCCATTTTCCTGAACACAAAGAGTGGGGAATTTCTTTAACCATCACTGTCTTCCAGTATCACAGGGTTCAAGTAAAATTTAAATACACAAGTGGGGACTTAAGAGTCATTCTACTTTATTCCTTGATTTTTTTTTCACTCTACATAGTATATTAAAGAGGTTTTTCTAAAGGTGTGTGCAACAATAGCTACCATTTATTGAACACTTACAATAACCCACACACAATAGCCCATTCACTCCCCCCTAATGAGATGGGTATCATTATTCCCACTTTATAGATGAGGAAATTCAGGCTTCAAGAAATGACATAACTTGACGGATGCTGAAGGCTTGGAAGTGATGGGTTCCAACTCTGGCTCCAGAGTCTATGCTTTTAGCTTCCTTCCTCTACTGCCTCTGTCACAGAGATCCAATTCATTGTCTTTAACTGTTGCATTATTGTGTTCCGTTGTACTGACTGACAGAGCAAGAAAATATATGTACCTGTACTAACCCATGTATATATATAGATCCATTAGTATTTCCATACATAAGCACCTATATCTACATTATGCCAAACATGAGTTCAAACTGATGTCTCCAGCTCTAACCCATTATCACATGGATCATTCTAGCCTCCTCCCCTTGCTTATCTGTAACCTCCCACGCAAACAATGAAAACCTGACTCCCACCATCCACCTCCATTTACCTGTTTGATTTCAATATACACGTATGATGGTGGTCAGTCTTTCTAATTTTAGCCATTCTAATGGGTATGTATATTATCTCTTGAGGTTTTAATTTCCATTTCCCTAATTATTAAAGATGTTGAATATTTTTTAACGTGCTTATTTGCCATCACTATCTCTACTTTGGTGATGTATCTGTTCAAGTCTTTTGTCCAATATAAAAATCGGATTTTTGTTTTCCTATTATGTTTTAAAAGTTCTTTGTATAGTCTAGGTACAAGTCCTTTATCAGATATATGATTTGCAAATATTTTCTCCCAGACTTGTAGCTTGTTTGTTCATTTTCTGAACAGTGCTTTTAATTTTGATGAAGACCAATTTGTCTGTTTTGTCTTTCGTGGACCATGCTTTTGATGTCAGATCTAAAAAGTCTTTGCCTAACTGACCATCCAAGGCACAACAATGGGTCTCTACTCACCTGGAGCAGCAGAGGAAGGAGAGTTAGGAATAGAAGGAGGATATGGAATGTCCAACTGACTAAATGCCTCCATGAGCAACTGCCTCATTTGCCGTGAGACCAGAAGAACTGGATGGTGCCCGGCTACCATTACTGAACATTTTGATCAAAGATTTCATAGAAGAATCCTAATCAAAACGAGGAAATGCAGAACAGAATTTCAAAATCTCATGGACTCCAGACTTTCTGGAGCCATGGAAAGTGATGAACCCCTGAAACTATTGCCCTAAGATAATCTTTGAACCTTAAACAAAAAACGTCTCATGAAGTCTTCTTAAAAGCAAACAATAGTTTAGCTTAACTAGTAAAAAAAGGTCTGCCTTGAGCATTATGCTCTTTTAAGAGCTATCTGTCTATGTAGGATCAAATTGACAACAGATAGGAACCTCAGGGGGCAATGAGCTTATATTAATGGGGGAGGAAAATGAGGGTGAGAAAGGTTGCACAACTCAAAGAATATAATTGATGTCACTAACTTGTACATGTAGAAACTGTTGAATTGGTGTATGTTTGGCTGTGTATATTCTCAACAACAACAAAACAAATAAAATTATTAAAAAACAAAAAATCTTTGCCTAACCCAAGATCACTGAGATTTTCTCCTCTATTGTCTTCTAAAAGTTTTATAGATTTTAGGTTTAACATTTGATCTGTGATCCATTTTATAGTTTATTTTTGCATAGTGTGACATATAAATCAAAGTTCATTTTTTTACATATGAATATCCAATTATTTCTGAACTATTTTTGAGAAAACTAACCTTTCTCTGCTGATTGTCTATGCATTTTTGTGAAGAATCAATTGTCCATGTATTTGTGAGTCATTGTAGACACAGACATATGGTCATTACACATTATCCTTTGTAATAAAATTTTGTTAGAAAGTTCTACCTCTCTATTCATGAAGGATATTGGTCTGTATTTTCTTTTAGTGTATCCTCTTCAATTTTCTGGAAGAGTTTGTATAGACTTATTATTTTTTCCTTCTTAAATATTTGGTGGAATTCACCAACAAAACCATCTTTCTTGGAAATTTTTAAGGGACAAGTTTAATTCCTTTAATAGATATAGGGCTATTCTAGTTATCTATTTCTTCTTGAGAGCTTTGGTAGTTTGTGTCTCTCAACGAATTTATGCATTTCATGTAAGTTGTTGAATTTATTGGCATAAAGTTATTCATACTAATCCCTTACTACTTGTAAAGTATCTGTAGACTCTATAGTGATGCCACAGATATAGGTGGCTCTCTCATTCCTAATATCGGTAATTTGTTCCTTCTCTTGTTTTTTCCCTATCAGCCTGGCTGAAAGTTTATTAATTTTATTGATCTTCTCAATATACCGGCTTTTATTTTATTGATTTTCTTTATTGTTTTGCTGTTTTCAAGTTCATTGATTTTTACTTGATCACTATTGTTCTCCTTCTTCTGCTTAGCTTTGATTTTATTTGCTTGCATTTTTCTAGTTTCTTATGGTGGAAGCTGAAGTCATTTATTAGAGAACTCTCTTCTTTTGTACTACTATAAGCATTTTGTGTGTAAATTCCCTTCTAAGTACAGCTTTAGCAGAGTCCCACAAATTTTTATATGTTGTGTTTTCATTTTCATTAAGTTCAAAATACTTTCTAATTTCCCTTTTTATTTCTTCTTTGATCCATGAATTATTTAGAAGAGTGTTACTTTATTTCTAAATATTTGGTGATTTTCTAGAGATCTTCCAGATGTTGATTTTTAGTGTCAGAGAACATATTTTGTATGGCTTGAATTCTTTAAATTTATTGAGATTTGTTTTATGGGCCAAAATGTGGTCTCCTTTGGTAAATGTTTCATGTACATTTCAAAATAATGTCTCTTCTGCTATTATTGGGTGGAGTGTTCTATAAATGTCAGTTAAGTCTAGCTGGTTGATTGTGTTGTTCAAGTCTTCTATATACTTAAACAACTTTTTTTTAAATCTACCTGTTCAGTCAATTACTAAGAGAAGGGTATTAAAATACCTGACTAAATTGTGGATTTGTTTATTTTTTATTCAAGTTCTGTTGGTCGTTACCTCATGTATTTTGAAAATTTGCTATTGAGTTCATAAATGTTTAGAATTGTTCTGTCTTTTTGATGAACTGATCTCTTCATTGTTCTGAAATGATCTTCTTTCTCCCTGGCATTATTCTTTGCTCTGCAATCTACTTTATCTGATACTAACATTGTCACTTCAGCCGTCTTTAGATTAATGTTAGCATGGTATAGCTCTTCTCATCCTTTCACATTTAACCTATTCTTTATACTTAAAGTGCATTTCTTGTAGGCCATATATAGTTATGATCTTGCTTTTTTATCCGTTCTGACAATCTCTGCTTTTTAATTGGGCTGTTTTGATCATTTACATTTAATGTGATTATTGATATGATTAGGTTTAGAATCTATCATTTTGCTATTTTTTTTCTGTCCCATCGCCCCCCGCCCCCCACTGATTCTTTATTCCTCTTTTTCTTCCTTCTTTTGGATTAAGTGAATTTTTTATTGCCTTTGTTGGCTTATTAACTATAACTTTTTGTTGTTCTAAATTTCCTTTAAGGTGTCTGGGAGCCCTGGTGGTCCAGTGGTTAAGCGTTTGGCTGCTAACCAAAAGGTTGGCAGTTCAAATCCACCAGCTGTTCCTTGTATACCCTATAGAGCAGTTCTACTCTGACCTGTAGGGTCACTATGAGTCAGAATTGACTTGACAGCAGTGGGTTTGGTTTTTTGGTTTAGGGTGTATAGTAAAGACCATCTTGTTAGATAACCATTGGAGTTTTTCTGAATATATCACTGCCTACCTCCTAAAAGGAAACCCTGGTGGTGTAGTAGTTAAGAGTTACAGATGCTAACCAAATGGTTGGCAGTTTGAATCCACCAGACGCTCCTTGGAAACCATGTGCTGTCCCATAGGGTCGCTATGAGTCAGAATTGATTCAACGGCAATGGGTTTGGTTTTTTTTTTTTTTTTTGGTTACCTCCTAAAAAATTTTACAGGCATAATGTTTTTTAGTCTCTATTATGTGCCAGAAGGAGCCCTGACGGTGCAGTGGTTAAAAGCACTCGGCTGCTAACCAAAAGGTCAGCAACTCAAACCCACCAGCCACCAGCCATTCCACAGGAGAAAGATGGGGCAATCTGCCTCTGTAAAGATTTACAACCTTGGAAACCCTATGGGGCAGTTCTACTTTGTCCTATAGGGCCACTATGAATCTGAATTGACTGAAAGGCGGTAGATTTGGTATTATGTGCCAGGCACTGTTCAGTACTTTAAATACATTACCTCTTTAACCAAATAAAACTGGAGGGTATGAACTTTTACTCCCATTTTAAACATATGAAAACTGAGCCCCACCAGGATGTGGTAACAGTTGCACAAGGTCACACAGCTAGTAAAGGGCTGGGCCTGGATTAAACCACTCTTTTCTTAACTTTGGATCTGAGTCTTAGTAAATTCATAGTGGTGAAGTCCAATCAATACTATGTGTGGTAAGGACTTCCTTTGAAAATGTAGTTTTGTTATTGTTTTTATTATTATTGTTTTAATTCACAGACCATTTTGTGGTAGCTTAAGCATTAAGGATTTCCTTGAATTTTTAATTTTATGTGATTTGGAACATTGCCATACCACATGGCTCCTGGTGTGGCCCTCTCAGTTCCTGTAGAGTAATCCATCAAACAGAAACCACAGCATTTACTGTTCTAAATATATTCTCCCACTGTGTGTTGTGTTGAAACTCCATCATCTCTAAGGTTCTTTACCAACTTTACAAGTCTTTTTTAAAATCTCCCCAGAACTGATGGCCAAACATTTATAATTTTTTAAATGTAGAATTTTCCCACTTAATCTGTATATACGTTTTTCTTGTTGACAGAAAGTTATCATGCCAAAAATATAAGATTCAATTGTCCAGTGATTTAAACTAATATGAAAGCATATTTAGCAGATTGAAGTATAACCACCCAAAAAAACCAAACCCATTGTCATCAAGTCAATTCTGATTCATGGTGACCCCATGTGTTACAGAGTAGAACTGAGCTCCATAGGGTTTTCTTGGCTGTATTCTTTATGGAAACAGATCACCAGGCCTTTGTTTCATGGCACTGTTCGATGGGTTCAAACCACCAACCTTTTGGTTATTAGCCAAGTGCAAGCCATGTGCACCACCCAGGAATCTTCGAAATATAACAGTGGTCATCAAAATGTGGTGTGCAGATCTTTGGTGGTGAGGTAGGGGGTTTGTGAGGGTGTGCCTCTGAGATAGTTTTGGCAGAATAAGTGAAAGCTATTTTCACAATAATATGAAGAGAATATTTGCGTTCTTCACTTTGTTGACATTTGGAGTAATATAAAAAAGCAATGATGAATAAAATTGCTGGCACATTGCATGAACCAAAGCAGATGCACCCGGCTATACTAGTAGTTATTGTATTCTTTACTGCCAGGAATCCACAAAAGAAAAAAAATGGACAGTTTACTATAATGCCCTTGATGGAGCAGTTAAAAACATATTAATTTTATTAAACATTGACCCTTGATTCCATGTGTTTTTAATATTCTGTCTGATGAAATGGGAAGTAAGTATAAAGCACTTCTTCTGCATACCAAAGTATGATGGTTGTCTCAAGGAAAAGCACTTGTGTGATGCTTGAGTTGTGTGCTAAACTAGCCTTCTCTTATTTTTTAAATGGAACATTATTTTCACTTAAAAGAATGACTGACAGACAAATCATGGATATTTAGATTTGGGTATTAGGGAGACATTTTCAAAAATGGACAAAGTCAGCCCATTCCTACATGAAATACAATTAACGGTGTTTATTGCAGATGCTGAAATGTAAGCTTTCAACTGAAAATTAGAATTTTGGAAAACTTGTATCTGTCCCTTTGAGCGTGACAACTTCCCAGTGCTTTAAAAATGTTTCTGATGAGATTGGTAGTGATATTAGAAATTTGTTTGAATACATTATATTTTATAATGAAATGTATCAACATTTGGAGAATCTGCATGACTCAGTCAACCAATATTTTCCAAATGACCACTGCAAGATATTGCAAAATCAGGCATGGTTAAAAGTGCAAGATAAACTGATTAATACCATTGTAACTGAGTACAAAATGTTCATTCATCTGATTTCAGATTCCACATTACAGCTACCACTTGTCAGGTTTTGGTATGCTATCAAAAAAGAATATTCATTATTATATAAAAGGCTACTAAAATATTCCTCCCTTTCCCAAATATATATCTGGGTGAGGCCAGATTTTCTACACATACTTCAGCCAAAATGACAACACATTAAATGCGAAAGCAAATATGAGAATCCAGATGTCTTTTATTAAGCTAGACATTAAAGAGATTTGTAAAAATGTAAAACAATGTCACTCTTCTCACTAATGTCTTTTTGTTAAGGAAAATACAGTTATTTTTAATAAAAATACCATGGATGTTAACATATACATTAATAGTTTATTACAGTTATTTTAAAGTGAATTAAAAATTAAATGTTTTTTAAATTTCTGTTTTAATTTCTAATACGGTAAATATTGATAGCTATAACCAACATAAGCAAAAGCTTTTTGGTGTCCTCAATAATTTTCAAGACTGTGAAGGAATTCTGAGACCAAGTTTGAGAATTGCTGGTGTAGATTTCCCAACTCACATGGATCCTTCTTCTCTGATAATTGCCCCTCCCTCTATCTATAGGGGATATTTATTTAGCTAGGCTATGATCCTTCTCCTCCTCCCTGGGTACAGTTTATTGGTGGACAGAGGAGTTGAGGAGTAGAGGGATGAATGCCTGACCCCCAGGTAGGCTTATCTCATCCTCCTCTCAATAATTCAAATGGGACCAAAACAGTGTTTGGTGTCTCTCTAATGCCTGATCCTGTAATACATGATGTCGGTTACCATGAAGCTCCTCACTTTCTACGTAGTGGAGAGAACAAGGCAGAAGTTAGGTCACAGACTGAGAAGAGAATGAAGCAGACATACAAGGAGATGTAGAGATGCAAAGATTTGCAGAGTTTCCCACAGACCTCCACTCCCTGATACCAGTTTATGCCTGATTCTGGGCTTGGGTGCTGTGAAAGAGTCCAGTATCATAGTAATAAATATTATCTTTTCCTTTAGCTAGCTTGAGTGGATTTCTCTTACTTGCAACCACATGAATCATTCACAGCTAATAAAGTAGGACATGCGTGATCTGTTGTCAAACTTTGTACACTTTGTGATGTGCTATACATTTTAGGATATGATTATGCTAGAAATACAAAGCCAAAGTTTCCTGGAAATGCAAAGATACTATTTCTATACTGAAGTTAAGAAGAATTACCATTGGCTACACACGTGGATTAATTACTATCTTCGAAGAATTAGAACTCTATCAAACATTCTTACCACAAAATTATGCCGAACAAATTTAATCTTTCTGTGACTATTCCACAGAATTTAGGATCTTGTAGTGCTCCAGGGACATTACCATCTTTTAAACTGCACAAAAAAAATTCTCATTATTTCAATTTTCTAGTAGTTTGGATTCAGAATAAACGGGAATTTACTGTAATACTTTGAATTATTAAGTTCTGGGGAGCTCAAAGTACTTCAAATATACATGCATTATATCACTTATCTTGCTCAACAGTAGGATGAAATTTACAAATGGAAATAGTAATGGGTGGATTCAGGATATGAAGTCATGTTTCTCGATGTTCTAATGAATAATCTTCCATTTGGCTGGTCTAAACTGATACTGGCTTCTTTTTCTGTTTCAAAATATATTTCTTTTTCAGCTAACGATCAAATCTAGCTGAGGCCAACAGCAAAGAATTTGTGCTATAATTTTATTTTACTATTAAGGACATATTGATTTGATTATAGTTTTCAGCTCATAAATTTTTAGATGAATCTGGATCTCTGCAGTTTATTTTCACACAAAAAAAGAAAAACTCAAACTAATGGTAAAAAAAATCAAATGCATTTACATATACTCCTGACTTTAATCAAAACTAAAAATATAATTTAAAATGTGCAGGAAAAAGAACCAAAAAAAGTTTTTTTATTAAAAAATGTTTGCTCTAACCTTCAACCTCACCTCAGTACAATATAGTTTGACTTTCTATTTATGGATCATCTATGACCAAACATAACGTGTTTAATATGTAAATGACCCTCTTGTCACCCAAGCTCTGTTCTAAACGTGTCGCTATCTTACAATGTAATTAGTTTTTTTCTGCTACTAAAAAACTTAATGCTCTCCAAAGCCAAAGCTTATTTCTGTATCACCTGCTGTTTTGGAGTATCTGTACTTTTCCTCCTGCCAGTTAGTGTGGATAATCAAAAGTGAACTGTAAGAAGAAATCTTCCATTTAAGAAACATCAATTTGTACTAGGTCTAATCTAAAAGATTAATATGGAGCATGGGTACATTCAACAGGAAAATTGCATTTAAATATTAATACTATATAAATACACTCTTGCTGCTATCTTTGATAATTTATAAGCCATACCCTTCTAGCTGGAAGTAAATCACTTTTTCTTTTTTAAAAAATGCTGTTGCTCAGTTACATTATAAGGCAACATGTAAAACAAGGGACTATTTTTCCTAGTCAGATCTGACAGGGGAAGTAAAAACCTGGGGTCCAATTTCAAGCTCATTTCCTTACAACCTAGACTTGTGTCACGTGCTCGATCCTAACTCGTGCTTTCCAAATTAAATGTATATTTCTCAAACCAATATCTTAAGTGGTAATGTTCCAACAGTCCAAATGTCAATTACCAAAACAAACATTTGTTTCTCTAGAAAGTGTTTTCACACAAAAGCATTTGATTCGTGTACTGCAGCAAACAAACATTTGCTTTAGGCAGTTAAGGCAGCCAAAAGTTCTTGCAGAAACATTTCACAGGCGGGCTGGCATCCCTCCCTGGAGCAGGGCTTGCTGATGTCCGAGAATGTTTGTGAGGCCAGTTGCTGACCAAGAGAATCCTTTGCAAGATATTGAGGCCGTTAAGACACTCAAGCATTTCCAAAACACATCTTTTTAGAAAATGTGCTTCCAGTTATGATGCTTCCATTAGAAAATGTCTTCACATCTTCACAATTCTTTGTTTGCTAATAAAATCAGCCTTTGATGTAATCACAAAGCCAAATTCTTATGAAAGTTCACAAAGGCGGTTTTCACATTAAAACATTAACATACTTCAGGAATCATTATTTATGTAACAGCCCATGAGAGTTTACTACATAAATAGTCCTATTACTACATCAGAGTCTATTTTCCGTCTTGAACAAGATGTAGATTTTCTGTGTAAATATGTTTTTCTTAAGTGCACATTTACTTCACTGTCAGGATATGACTTCCATATAAAAATCCTTGTTTTCCATGCAATTTAAATGCTTTTGGAATGAATCAGTATTTCTGAAGAAGTCACTTACCGAATACATGTTCTTTAAAGCGTGGAGAAATTGATTAACCTCTGCTCCAAAGACAAGGTTTCCTACTACCTGGCTCAAGATTGATTCTTTGCTTAGTTCTTAGTTGGGAATAGTTACTACCCTACTTGAAAGCAAACCCAGGGGAGTTCTTCTTAGTAAAATAAATGAACAGACAACAAAAGAAATGCACACACAGGCACACAGGAAGTGTCAGAGTGGTATTTGATAGAGTGGTATGACAATTTGGACCTCTAGCTAATCAACCTGTAAGAAGAGTTTGTTGAACACCTTCCCTGGGTTTGATTCTATTTTGGCACTCATGGATGAGACGGGACAAGTATGGTGCCAAGAATGGGTAAACAACCATGATCATCATAGTAACTATTGACTTAATACATATAGTGGGCCAGTGCATACAGATAAAGTAACTTGAAACACAGGTAGAAAATGGCAGAGTGAGGTCCAACCCAGGTTTGTCTATTGGTAAAATCCTGTAAAGTATACCTGTTGCTGTAGAGTGGATTCCAACTCATAGGGACCCTAGAGGACCGACTGGAACTGCCCCATAGGGTTTCCAAGGAGCAACTTGTGGATTCAAACTGCTGACCTTTTGGTTAGCAGCCAACCACCCAACCACTGCACTAACTTTCTATAGGATGCCCAAATTCTCATCTTCAAAAAACTTTCCATTTAATTGTAAAGAAACACACCCAAAGCAATTAGGGAGCAACCTGACAGAGTAGATGTTTAAGGGTTAATAATATTAAAATAAGGAGCCCTGGTGGCACAATGGTTAAGTGCTTGGCTGCTAACAAAAAGGTTGGCAGATTGAACCCACTCTTTGGCTCTGCAGGAGAAAAACCTGGCAATCTGCTTCTGTAAAGATGGCAGTGTTAGGGGCAGCCCTACTCTGTCACACAGGGTCCCTATAAGTCGGAATGGACTCCATGGCACCCGACAACAACCATATTAACAAATGCTAGCGTTTATCGAGCCCTTCCTTGGTGGATAAGTTGGAAGTGACTCCACGGCACACAACAACAGCTACCACTTGGTGGCAGGGGCTGTGCTAAGGACTTGACACCAAGTTCAGAGAGTTTAGAAAAGAATCCTAGTGATGGATGAAGACCTCATGGAGAAAATGCAACTTGGACGGGGTCTTGAATAGGATGGGAAGCCTGACAGGTTTGAGATGATGGGTTGATGTTGGGAAATAGCGCTAGATGGTGAGTTCAGATTATGAAGGGCCTTGCAAACCCAGGAGGAAAATGGGAACGCATTCTAAATTCTTGAACATCAGAGACATCAATCCCCCTATAATCACTAGGACAAAGGGAATATGCATTTTGGATTGAAACAGCTACTGCCAAAGTTCCCTTCAAAAGGCTTGCCATTTCCACTACCACCATATGCCAACAGTATCTTGGAGTGCATTTGCCCACCTGCATAGTTTGAAACGTTTTAATATTTGTTAATTCTTTTAAAAATGTCTCATTTTTTAATGCACATGTCTTTGAGTTTTGGTATGAATGTACACCGACATATGTTTATTGGTCATCTATGTTTCTTTTTCTGTGAATTGAATTTTTTAATCTCTTTGTTTAAGGATCCCTGGTGGCACAGTGGTTAAAGCGCTCAGCTGTGAACCAAAAGGTTGGTGGTTTTAACTCGCCAGCCACAGAAGAGGGATGTGGCCGTCTGCTTCTGTAAACATTACAACCCTGGAAACCCTATGAGGCAATTCTACTCTGTCCTATAGGGTTGCTATGAGTTGGAATCTACTTGACAGCAATGGATTCTCTGGGGGGTTATCTCTTTGTTTTCTTATCCTAATGGATGTTGTTCTTGTTGGGTGCCGTCAAGTCCGTTCCAACTCGTAGAATGGATAGTTTGAGGTTATCTCTTGCTAACTTATAGAAACTCTTTATATATTGAGTTCTGTCTCTTTGTTTATCATATACTTGGAATTTCTTTCTCCAGAGTATTGTTTGTCTTACATCTTGGATTATAGTGTATTTTTTTCCATATAAAAGTTTTTAATATTTAGCTAACTTAAGGTACAAATTTTTAAATATATATATATAGATTCTGGGCTTTATATGCCTAGAAGGAAATGCCTTACTTATTCTGAAATTATAAAAAATATCCCAATATTTTCTCCTAGTATTTAAAATTTTGATACATTCATATTTTTAATCCATCTGGAATATATTTTGGTTTAGGTGTGAAGTAGAGATTGATTCTTATTTTTGCTGCTGATTTGAAATGCCTACATTACCACATGCTAATTTCTAATATATGGATCTGTTTCTGGTCTCTATTCTGTTTCCTTCCTCTGTGATGAAATGGCACCACACTGGTTTAATTACTATCATTTTATTAAAAGTCCTGATACAGCATAGCATAAAGCAACATAGTAGATAAGAGCATAGACTCTGGAGCCAGGTAACGCTTACCACGTACTAGTACTGAGACACATTGTCTAACCTCTGTACTTCAGTTTTTCCATCTTTAAAATGGGGATCACAACGGGGTGATGGTGAGGATTTAATGTTCTACTAAGGAGCCCTGGTGGCACAGAGGTTAAGAGCTTGACTGCTAACCAAAAGGTTGGTGACTGGAACCCACCCAGCAGCTCTGCAGGAGAAACACTTGGCTATCTGATTCTGTAAAAATTACGGCCAAGAAAACCCTATGGGACAGTTCTACTCCGTCACATGGGATCACTATGAGTCAGAATCGACTCCACAGCACACAACCACCACCTATGTGAAGTGCTTAAAACGGTGCCTGGCACATAGTAAGTACTTACAAAAGGTGTTGGCTGTTATTATTTGCAGTAATTTTTTTTCCCCAAATTTTCTTGCTTTCCTCACTCATCTTCTGGATGAATTTTAGACTCAGTCTCTAAGAGGGCTTATCAAGGTATTGCTCTTAGACAGATCCTTTCCTATGAGGAATTCCGATGCCAGCTGTTAAGAGAATTCTTTTTATCACCTGGAATATAGCTACTGGCTAATAGTAAGTGCTCAATAAATGGCAGTCATTATTATAGTTATAATTATTATTTTTGAAGGAACAGCAATGGTGCAAAGTTAATACATTCTCCTCCAATATCTTTCTCCTCAACCCCTATTGGGGCCTAGAATCATGTAGAGGGGAGAAAAAGAGAAAGCTGGGGGTTGGTGTAGATGGAGCAGTTTCTCTTAAATTCCCTTGGAGGACTTTGCAAGTCAGGATCTCTCTTGCCCTCCCTGCAGCCTCCTATGGCTCCTGCCTTTACAGAGTTTTTGTGGAAATCAGAAAAATCTGCTCTGTATTTCATGCCCCCTCTCTCCAGGCCAGATACAACATTTCCTCAGAGACCAGTGGAAGATGATACTCCCCGGAAATGCATTTTGAGATTAAAATACTTTAATCAGTAGTTTCTGTGGAGTTGATTCCAACTCATGGCGACCCCATGAGTGTCAGAGTAGAACTGTGCTCCACAGGGTTTTCTTTCTTTCTTTTTTTCATTTTATTTATTTTGTTGTTGTTGTTGTTGAGAGTATGCACAGGAAAACTTAGACCTATTCAACAGTTTCTACATGTACAATTCAGTGACATTGATTATATTCTTCAAGTCATGCAGCCATTCTCACCCTCCTTTTCTGAGTTGTTCCACCCCCATTAACATAAACTCATTGCCCCCTAAGGTTCCTATTTAATCTTTCCAGTTGCTGTTGTCAAGTTGATCCCGTATAGATAGTTCTTAAAAGAGCATAATGCTCAAGGTGAGTTAAGCTAAACTATTGTTTGGTTTTAAGAAGACTTCAGGGATATTTTTGGTTTAAGGTTTAAAGATTATCTCAGGGCAATAGTTTCGGGGGTTCATCCAGCCACCATGGCTCCAGGAAGTCTGGATTCCATGAGAATTTGAAATTCTGTTCTGCATCCCCCCACTTTTGATCAGGATTCTTCTATAGAATCTTTGATCAAAATCTTCAGTATCCATAGAGTTTTCAATGGCTGACTTATTGGAAGTAGATCGCCAGGACTTTCTTCTGAGGCACCTCTAGGTGGACTCGAACTTCCAACCTTTCTGTTAGCAGCAGAGTTCATTAATCTTTTGCACCACCTGGAGACTCCACAGAGACTTTAGCATAGAGGTATTCAATTTTTAGCCCTTGCTGGACACCCAGATAAAGATGAGATAGCAGGTCAAACACCTACAGGGGCCACCAAACCAAAAAAACCCATTCACAGCAAGTTGATTCTGACACATGGCAACCCTATAGGACAGGGTAGAACTGCCCCATAGGTTTTCAAGGCTGTCATCTTTATACTAGCAGACTGCCACATCTTTCTCCCGTGGAGCAGCTGGTGAGTTTGAACTGCTGCCCTTTCAGTTAGTAGCCGAGCATTTAACCACTATGCTACCCAGGCTCCTTATTATAGAGGCCAAGAGCAATGCAAATCAGTGGTCATCAAACTTTTTGCTCACAAACCTCCTAAAAGAATTTTTAAAAAACCATGTACCCCTTATGATATTTTAGGTTAACGTCTAAAATTTTTAAATATAAGTTTAATACTTATAAAAAATATAATTGTAAAGAGTGACATTTTAAAACAAAAATTTTATATCACTCCAATAGAATTTAAACCCTATAACAGTTTAATACTACCAAAATGGTATCAGTTTGTGACATAAAAATACACAAACAACTTCTTATCTTACACACAGAAATTTTACTTTTTTCCTTTTTCTCCTTGCATTAACATTTTAATTCCTCTTCCCCCACAAAACTATTTTAATATATGTTTGCTTTAAAGTATATTACTCATCATACTCTCAGACTTCTGTACAACATATAAAATACAAGTTGAAATTTTATTTCCTGTGATCATAAGACCTAAGTGTTAAAAAATTTTCTTCTAAAAAAATTGATCAAAACAACCCAAATATGCTTTACAAATTTTGATAAATAATGATTAAACATAAAATCAAAATCTAATTAAAAACACATACCTGTGTGCAATGAATAGGGTTTTATTTTTTCCCATTTGTTCATGTAGGCATGAGTATTATTTAATGCTAGAATGAAATCGAGTCCAGCTCCAAATCTGTTCCCAGTTTTGGTGTTTATAGATATAAAAGCTGAGAAACCTGGTTTATAAAAATAAGGAAATGGGAATAGAAACAGTTTCATTATAGCAACATCAGCATCAATATTTTGAATTGTGTCATTGCCCAGAATACTGTAACATCTGGGTAAT
>NW_004443943.1:2362563-2365892 GCF_000243295.1 Trichechus manatus latirostris
CCTACTCCCCTTCTGCCTTCTGGGCCTTGTCACTGGACTCCTGTACCTCGTTACTCTCATGGTTTTACTGGGCTGTCCACTCGCAGGCTGATCAGTGAACATCAAAGGTAACTTTACCACTGAGCTAAAAGGGTGTCTGGGGGCCATACTCTCGGGGTTTCTCCAGTCTCCTTTAGGCCAGTAAATCTGCACCATAGTAAGTTTTGAGATGGATAAAACGTGGGGGTTTCTTTTGCATGGTAGGTTTGGTTCTCCAGTAGCAGACACTGAGACAGAGTGGGGGGTGCAAGATGTTTCTTGGAGGTCAACACCTGCCAGAGAAAGGGGAGGAAGCCGACCTAGGTAGAGAAGAAATTGGGGAAGTCTTGGCCAACCCAGCATGGAGTCCCTGGGTGGTGCAAACAGTTAAGTGCGAGGCTACAAACCAAAAGGTTGGTGGTTTGCTCCTACCCAGAGGTGCTTTGGAGAAACACCCGGCAATCTGCTTCCAGAAGGTCACAGCCTTGAAAACTTTATGGAGCACAGTTCTACTCTGCAACACATGGGGCCACCATGAGTTGAAATCAACTCGACCGTAATTGGTTGATCAACCCAGTGGGGAGCTCTGGAGCTAATATTGCCCATTAGATTTGCTTGGTAACAGGTCACAATGGTAGGTCTTTATATCCCCACCCACTCAGTCTCCAGGTGGGGGCTGTTCTGGGGAGAGTGTGACCTCAGCCAGCGTGGGTCTCTGCAGCTGAGGTGGACCCTGAAGGAGCTGACCCTTGGACGTTGTTGGCTAGCTGAGCTTCCCACAGGGTATTAGTTTCCTGTGGCTGCTATAACAAATTACCACAAACTTGGTGACTTAAAACAACAAAAATTTATTTGCTCACCATTCTGGAGCCTAGAAGTCTGAAATCAAGATGTCAGCAGTGTTGGTTCCTTCAAGAGGTTCTGAGTGAGAATCCATTCCATGTCTCTCTCGTAACTTCTCATGGCTCCTGGCAGTCCTTGGCCTTTCTTGGCTTGTAGACACATCATTCCAATCTCTGTTTCCATCTTCACATGGACTTCTTTCTGTTTCTGTGAATGGTTTCTTCTTTTCAGTCTCTTATAAGGATACTCATCATTAGATTTAGGATCACTCGAATCCAGGATGATCCCATCTCAAAATCCTTACCTTAATTACAGATACAAATACCCTTATTCCAAAGAAGGTAACATTCGGAGGTTCTGGGTGGGCATATCTTTTGGGGATTACCATTCAACCCACTACAGGCAGCAAGTCCTTTGTTGAAGGGGTATCTGGGCCACACACCTCCAAATCTACCTTATTTTCTAAAGTGGGAAAAGGGTGATTGTAAAGGGGCACTGAGAAAGGAGAGCAAACGTGAGGCTCAGAGGGCAGCAAGTTGCCAAGCACATCGGCTTTAGAAAAGAGAACATGGAAGTTGAGTGTCTAGAAACTGATACTCCTTGGAAAGCCTTTGTAACCTGCAGGGTTATAAGCAACCCAGTTTGAGGATTCAGTTCAAGCCGATTATCTCTTCGCAGGACTACAAGCCTCAGGTTGCTAGATCTCCAATTTTTTAAGACAATTAGAAATTCACACTTTAAGTGTTATCTCCTTATTTTTAAATGTCATCTACTAATTAAAAACAAGCAAATTGTGTAAGCCCAAGAAAAAATGTTCCTGGACTGAATATGGTAACTGAGGTGACACCTTTGCTTTGAAATATTTCTATCCCCATTCCTGCCTGAGTAAGTAGAAGAAACATCAGTCATCTTCCTTTGATGGCCATGGTTCTTGCCCTCCCACCTTAGGAGCCATTACTCACCATGTGGAATTGAAGAAGCTGAGAAATGGAAGGGACCATTCAGATTAATTGGCTTAATGGCTTCCCATGGTACAGAGGAGGACAGTGAGGCCCAGCCATGCCCAGCCAGGGCAAGTGACTTGTCCAAGGTCACACAGCTGCGAGTGGATCAAACACTCAAAGCAGTGCTTTGGTCTCCCAGCACAGTGTTGTTAGTTGCTTTTGAGCCAGCTCCGACTCATGGCAACCTCATGTACAACAGAAGGAAACATTGCCCAGTCCTGCGTGATTTTTACAATCCTTGGTATACTCAAGTCCATTGTTGTCGCCACTGTGCGTTTTTAGTGCCTTCCAACCTAGAGGGCTCATCTCCTACATTCTATTGGACATTATTCTGTTGTGATCCATAGGGTTTTCTCTTCTTTTAATTTCATTGTGTTCTAGGTGAAAGTTTACAGTATAAATTAATTTCTCATTCAAAAATTTATACACAAATTGTTTTGTAACATTGGTTGCCATCCCCACAATATGTCAGCACTATCCACCTTTCCACCCTGGGTTCACCATGTCCATTCATCCAGTTTTCCTGTCCCTTCATGCCTTCTAGTCTTTGCTTTTGGGCAGGTGTTGCCCATTTGGTCTCATATACTTGACTGAATTAAGAAACACGTTCCTCACATGTGTTATTGTTTTATACTCCTGTCTAAACTTTGGCTGAAAATGGGCTTCAGGAGTGGCTTAAGGAGTTAGTAAGGTGTCCTGGGGCCAGTCTCAAGGGTTCCTCCAGTCTCTCAGACCAGTAAGTCTGATCTTTTTTTGCGAATTTGAATTTTGTTCTACATTTTTCTCCTACTCTGTCCAGAACCCTCTATTGTGATCCTTGTAAGAGCCATCAGTGGTGGTAGCTAGGCACCATACAGTTCTTCCGTGCTCAGGCTGATGGAAGCTGTGGTTCACGTGGTCCTTTAGTTCTTTGGACTAACATTTTCCTTGTGTCTCTGATTTTTTTCATTCTCCTTTGTTCCGGATGGGACGGGACCAACAGATGTATTTTAGATGGCCGTTTGTAAGCTTTAAAGACCTGCTCACCAAAGTAGGATGCAGAAAATTTTCTTTATGAACTATGTTATGCCAATTAACCTAGATGTCCGCAGGACCATGGTCCCCAGCTCTCTGCCCCAGTAACTCAGTCCCTCAAGGTGTTTGGATGTATCTAGGAAGCTTCTATGGCTTTGCCTTGGTCAGGTTGTGCTGACTTCCCCTATGTTGTGTGCTGCCTTTCCCTTCACCAGAGTTAACATTTGCCTACTATCTAGTCAGTGATTTCCTCTTCCCACAGCTCCCCTCTCTCACAACCTTCAAAGATTGTTTTTATCTGTATGTAAAACTTTTCTTGAGTTTTTATAATAATGGTCTCATACAATATTTGTCCTTTTATGATTGACTTATTTCACTCAGCATAATGCCCTCCAGATTCATCTATGTTGTGAGATGTTTCTTAGATTCATCATTGCTCTTCATCATTGC
>NW_004443943.1:2366138-2368315 GCF_000243295.1 Trichechus manatus latirostris
GCTCCATATCATTTTCCATAGTGGTTGTACCATTTTACATTCCCAGTGCATAAAATTTCCAATCTTCCTGCAACCTCTCCAACATCTGTTATGTTCTGTGGGTTTTTCTTTTTGTGTGTGTGTGTATGTGTGCCAGTAATGTCAGGGTTGAGATGGTATCTCATGGTAGTTTTGATTTGCGTTTCTCTCTAATGGCTAATGATGTCGAGACACAAAGAAATGTCTTCTTAGGTGAAATGTCTGTTCATATCCTTTGCCCATTTTTTAATTGGATTATTTGCCTTTTTGTTATTGAGGTGTTAAAGTATTCTATAGATTTTAGAGATTAGATTCTTGTTAGATATGTCATAGCCATTTTTTTTCCCCAGTCTGTAGGTTTTCTTTTTACTCTTTTGGTGGTCTTTCTATGAGCATAAGAGTTTAATTTTTAGGAGCTCCCAGTTATGTAGCTTACCTTCTGCTGTTTGTGCATTGTTAGTTATAGCTTGTATTTTATTTAAGCCATGTATTAGGGCCTCTAGCGTTATCCTTATTTTTTCTTCCATGATCTTTATCATTTTATGTTTTATATTTATTTCTTTGACCCATTTTGAGTTAGTTATTGTGTATGGTGTGAGGCACGGGTCCTGTTTCATTTTTTTAAGGATAGACATACAGTTTTGCCAGCACAATTTGTTAAAAAGACTGTCTTCTCGCCCATTTAATAGATTTTGGTCCTTTGTCAAAGATCAGCTAACTAGATAGATGGATTTACATCTGGGTTCTCAATTCTGTTCCATTGTTCTATGTTCCTGTTGTTGTACCAGTACCAAGGCTGTTTTGACTACTGTGGCTGTATAGTAGGTTCTGAGATCAGGTAGTGTGAGGCCTCCTCCTTTGTTCTCTTTCTTTAACAATGCTTCGCTTATCCAGGGCCTCTTTCCTTTCCGTATAAAGTTGATGATTAGTTTTTCCACCTCATTAAAGAATGCTGTTGGTACTTAGATCGGGATTTCATTGTATTTGTAGATCACTTTGGGTAAAATGGACATTTTTGCAATGTTGCATCTTCCTATCCATGAGCATGCCGTGTTTTTCTATTTATGTAGGTCTCTTTTGGTTTCTTACAATAGTGTTTTGTAGTTTTCTTTGTATAGGTCTTTTACGTCCCTGCTTAGATTTTTTCCTAAGTATTGTATCTTCTTAGAGGCTGTTATAAACGGCATTGTTTTCCTGATTTCCTTTTCATCGTTCTCTTTATTGTTGTATAGGAATCCAACTGATTTTTGTATATCTATCTTGTATCCTGCTACTCTGCTGAATCTTTCTATTAGTTCCAGGAGTTTTCTTGTGAAATCTTTGGGGTTCTCTATGTATAGGATCATATTGTCTGCAAATTGTCTGTTTAACTTCTTCCTTTCCAACTTGGATGCCCTTTTCTTTTTTTTCCCTTGCCTGATTGCTCTAGCTAGGGCTTCCAGCACAATGTTACACAGAAGTGACAACAAAGGGCATCCTTATCTTGTTCCTGTTCTTAGGGGTAATGTTTTCAGCCTTTCTCCATTGACAATGATAATGTTGGCTGTCGGTTTTGTATAGATGCTCTTTATTATGTTGAGAAATTTTCCTTCTATTCCTATTTTATTGAGAGTTTTTTTTTTTTTAATCAGGAAGGGATGTTAGACTTTATCAGATGCCTTTTATGCGTCGATTGATATGATCATGTGATTCTTTTCTTTCGTTCTATTTATGTGGTGGATTACTTTGATTGAATTTCTAATGTTGAACCAAACTTGCATACCTGGTATAAATTCCACTTGGTTGTAGTGTGTTATTTTTTTGATATGATGTGGAATTGTATTGGCTAGAATTTGTTGAAAATTTTTGCATCTATATTCATGAGAGATACTGGTCTGTAATTTTGTTTTTTGTGGTGTCTTTGCCTGGCTTTGATATCAGGGTTATGCTGGCTTCATAGAATGAATTCGAGAGTATTCCTTCCATTTCTATGCTCTGAAATAGTTTGAGTAGTACTGGTGTGAGCTAGCTCTTCTCTGAATGTTTGGTAGAAGTCTTCAGTGCAGTCATCTGTGCCAGGGCTTTTTTGTTGTTGTTGTTGGTCCATAGGGTTTTCATTGGCTTATTTTTGGAAATAGGTTGCCAGGCCTTTCTTCCTAGTTCATCTTAGTTTGGAAACT
>NW_004443943.1:2368762-2371039 GCF_000243295.1 Trichechus manatus latirostris
GGGAATCATGGCCTAGCAAGTTGACACACATTTTGAGGGGACACAATTCAATCCATAATAATGGGTGAGCCTGCTGGTATTTGAAATACTGGTAGCACAGCCTCCAGCATCATAGCAGCATGTAAGCCACCAGCGTACAACAAGCAGACAAGTGGTGGCCCAGTGCAGTACTGTTTCCACTACTGTACTCTTCTGCAACTCAGTGTCTCAGGTCCAACATTAGGGCATTTTAGAGCATGGAAAGTCCCTTATAGGTTGTATGGCCCAAACCCCTCATTTTACAGATGAGAACAACGAGGTCTAGAGACGTCAAACCATTAGAAGCTGAGTATTTTTGTTCCCAGTTCAGAGCATTTTCCACCACAATACTTTGCCTTCCATATAAGAGACAGATGGTTAGGCTCAAAGTCAACTAATTCCCGTAATGTTTTTTTTTAAATTTCAAAGCATCTTCTCTAATAGAAGCTAGTTTTGTTATCATTGGCTTCCTATGAGTATATAATAGTGAACTAAACAAAACAAACAAAAACTGCACTAGTCTGATTAATTGAAAACTGAATTTGTTGGCTTCCAGTGAATGTTTTTCCTGAAATTTTTGTTGATATTTACTGGTTATATTTCTGGAACAGCAAGACCAAGAACTGCCAAGTTCCTTTATGGCTAGGACATTGAACTTCCTCGCTTTCTGCTGCAGTAGTTGTTTTCCCAGCAGACCACACATTTTCGTAGATGAGATCAAAGTGAACTCCAAGTCTAATCAGTGTTATGCCATATTATACCCATTGCTCTGGCTCATTCAAATATCATAAGTCACATTTTCAAATTACCTTCTCCTGTCATATGCCCCAAACTTAGCTGGCCACAACCACACAGGCCAGAGAGAATTGTCCCTACAGTTAAGTTTTCTTATTTTCAAGTGTGGTTGTAATTCAACCTAACATATGCATGTTTACGATGCCAGCACGGTTGGAGATGGTCAAGGGCATATAAGGATGATGAAGGGAGGCCAGTTCGAGGCTATCTAAGAAGTGATGCCAGAGTTGCTTCTGATTTCTGAGGTCCAGAGGTGAGAGGGAGTGATACCCCAGGCACCTCTGGGAATGGGAATGGTGAGCAAGTTGTTCCTTTTCCCAACAGTTCTGTGATGAAGCTCCCACTTTCATTTCCAACAAAGCCTTGACATTTCTAATGCATTTTGCTTATCATTTGAGGAAGGTATGAAATCTGAGGCTGTTTTGTTTGTTTGAGAGAGTAGGAAAAAAATGATATATTTACAGGGCTCAGCTGGAGGAAATGCAAATTTCTAAAGCCAGATAATCTCCTTTTCCTCATGCTGCCCCTTCCTCACCCTTAATTTAAAAACAAGGAGGGGGAGGGGATTTAAGAACAAATGTAATTTTACAGTAGCATGAAACTTACTGTTTCTTTAAGTAGGGAGAGGGACAGCGAAGTCTCTGCATACCAAATATCCTCTGAAATAACAGTGAAGGAAAAATAATTTAGCAAATTCTATTTATTTTCACAGCCAAAGTCATGATTCTCTTCCCACAGGAATCAAGGCCTAGAATCCTGATATCAAATTTAACAATACCAAATTCTTCATTTTCCAGGATAAATAGGTTTGGGAAATGGCCCGTGGAATTTTCCACTTCAGTTAGCCACAGTGGGGAGTTTACATTGTTACACAACTGCAATGAAGTTTAGTAATGAGCATCACAATGGAAAATTAATAAAAGCTCAGTGTAGCCTGGTCCATTCAAGTAATTGTCAATTAAGGCTACAATCAATACCGAGGTAATAGCTCATGAACAAGGATAGTTGGATACTTACTTCATTAACATTGCAAATCGATATCAACCGTTTGGAAGTAAGTGCAGAGAAATGAGCATATATATTGGAGGTAATCATAGTTGGGGAATTTCTGGCTAAAAGGAGACTTAGGGAACAGAGACTGCAAAGAGACAAATGTCAGGGAATGCCCAATCTGGTTAATAGAATATTCTGGTCACTATAAGGCGAAGTCTTCTTTGTTCCGACCCTTGATACAGAAAACTTTTGAAAGTACCTTAGTCTCCTTTCCTACACTTGGGGCACTGCTCCATTTGCATTTATTTCTTCCTTCCTGCTGTTTGCCTTGAGTTTTCCCCCTGCTATAATAAATGGCTATAAATATATTTTTTCCATAGTCCTTTGTAGCACCAGGCAACCCTCCCGAGCTGTGCCTGTTTATTCAACAGGTGGACCTTCAGGAGGCATTTGGTTAGAGAAATAAACTCA
>NW_004443943.1:2371626-2373573 GCF_000243295.1 Trichechus manatus latirostris
AAACCTAGAAATAAATTATATGCCTAATGGAAGGAAAATGATCACACAGATAGTACCCCAAATAGTTCATGATTGCTGACTTTCCAATCTAAGCTGAAAAAAATTTATCAGTAAGAGTATATCATACTAATAAATTCCAACCACCTTATTGTCATGCAAAGAATTTATTCCCTTGGTCTTATTGTCTGAGAATTTCTGGATTCCATTCTTGCCTCATATTCCCACCAGAATGTGTAGGCTGTGGTCTGTACATGTGGTTGCATCCCTGCCTCTGTTCTCCTTGCAGACACTCACGGTTCCATCCTGTTTGATAGTTCTCTCCAGTACCTCAGTTCAGATGTGAGCACCCACAAAACCCTTATGGTACTGGGAATGGTTTTTGGAAAAGAAGGGCATGGTGACAGGTCTGGAGTCACAGATCAGAAAGCTAAGAGGGATTTCTAAGGCCAACCTTGTAGATTTGAGGCTCAACAATCCTCCATAATCCTAGTTAGTTCTGAAGCACTTTGTGAAGAACAAACGTTTAGAGCAATTCCACTTGGGACTCATGGAAAAACAGATATCTGGACAAAGTGGAAATAGCAGCCTAGGACCATGTAAGCAACTGCAATTTTATCTGTCAGACTAAGAATATCTCTTTAGTAGGAAAGTGGGGAAAAGGAAGGCAAAAGGTAGGGGAAATAAATAACTACTGGGCTCCTGTTGCTAGTGTCAGGCACTGGGCTAGCTGCTTTGTTGACAGTGTTGTTGTTGGGTGCCATCAAGTCAGTTCTGAGTCATAGCGACCCCACATGACAGAGTAGAACTGCCCCACAGGGTCTTCTTGGCTGTAATCTCTACACAAGCAGATCTCCAGGTCTTTCTCCTGTATACCCACTGGGGTTAGAACCGCCAACCTTTCGGTTAGCAGCAGAGCACTTAACTTTTGTGCCACCAGGGCTCCTTTCTGTTGACACTATCTCATTTAAAGAGCTTTCAACTACAAGTTAAGAAATCGGAGATCCAGGAACAATCTTGTGTGGCCTTGGAGAAGTCACATAACCTTGGCTGAGACTCCAGTTTCTCGTTTACTGGTGATGTCAGGATCCAAGAAGACAATGCACTTGGCAAGAGAGAAAACTCCCTCTTGTCTAAAATGTTCCCCATCCTTTAAACATAGCCCCAGTGATGTCTGCACACACAAATCTGGGTAGAAAATCTAGTGAATGTAAACAATGGTTATTATTATTAAAAAATAACAGTACAAAAGAGACAGGATTTTTTTGTACTGAATTCACTATGATTTTCTTCTCCAAACCAAATTGTTAGCCTCCTCCATGAAGAAGCCATTTGGAGTTCATAATTACACAATAGCTCTGGAGTCATCTGCCCTTGCTAATTCCAGAGGAGCTGTAAACTGGAACACACAGACGCAGCCGAAGGAAATCATTTCCTTGCCTGTCACCTCGTATGTCAGCCGTCAGTCACAAGCACGTTTTTATGGCCCCAATATAAAAGCCAGGAAATAGGAACCCTGATGGAGCCCCAGCCAGGCCCTGGATGACCTTGCCACTCACTGCACACATTTTGTAAGCTTGCTTGCCAGGAGATGCTTTCTTCACAGAATTAAAATATGCAGTGTTTACTATAGCACCTCATGAAGATTCCTCGCTCCACAGACCCCTCCTCTATGGAAACCTCCCTCTCCCTCATTTTGTCCCAGGAGGGCAGAGTGGCCAAAAGTCACTCCACGCAGAGTGTAAGGGAAGAGATCTTCTGCATTCTGTGTTGCTCCTTTGTAAAGGTGTGCAAGGTTAAACACCAAGCTTAAACACCATTGAGTCCCAGCCAATCCGATCCTCCACTACTCCCCAGCATTCCTCCCCATCCCTTTAGTACTATTCCTTGTAGTTACCAGCAAGCTACCTCTTTCTCCATGGCCCAGTTGCCTGGACGGAATTATGCTCA
>NW_004443943.1:2376717-2383068 GCF_000243295.1 Trichechus manatus latirostris
TAAAGACAAAATATATACCATTAAACAGATATATAAAATTGATAAAAGCAACTCGAAAGAGTAGATAGGAAACTTAGGTCGCAGTAAGTTTACGTTAATGGGGAGGAATAACTCAGAAAATGAGGGTGAGAATGGTTGCAGAGTTCAACAATATAATCAATGTCACTGAATTGTACATGTAGAAACTATTGAACTGATACATGTTCTGCTGTGTGTTCTCAACAACAACAAAATAAAATAAATTAAAAAAACGTATTACGGTATGTAACATAAAGCATTATGTATTAATGCTTTACATTTTATATTAAAGCATTTTATAGTAGTATATTATATATAAATGTTATAGAGAAACAGCTTAATACAAAGCTGTATATGTGGTATAATCCAAATTTATAGTTTTGGTATAATCCAATTTTATACATAATATATGACTGATAATAAATTTTATACACAGTGACTGATAAGGAATAGACCAAAATGTTAACATCAGTTAACTCTGGGTGGTAAAATTATGACTGGTTTTTATTTTAAATTTTCATACTTCCTTTGCTTCTCCGTATTTTCAACAGCAAGTATATTTTTTTTAGAATGGTATTTTAAAATGTCAGTTTCCTGTTTGAGGGTGGGGAGGGTGATAGAGTTGCCAGATTAAATACACAATGCCCAATTAAATTTGAATTTCAGATAAACCTTTTTTTTTAGTGTGTGTCCCAAATATCACACTGTTGTTGTTGTTGGTTGTCGTTGAGTCAATGCCAACTCATGGCAACTCCAAGCGTTACAGAGTAGAGCTGTTCCATAGGGTTTTCTTGGCTGTGCTCTCTTTTTTTTAATAATTTATTTTATTTTTTGTTTTTATTGAGAGTATACACAGCAGAACATACACACCAATTTAACAGTTTCTGCAAGCACAATTCAGCGACATTGATTACATTCTTCGAGTTGTGGAACTACTTTCACCCTCATTTCCTGAGCTGTTTCTCCTCCATTAACATAAATTCACTGCCCCCTAAGGTTCTAATCCTTTCAGTTACTGTTGTCAGTTTGATCCCATATACTGTAGATAAATCTTAAAAGAGCACAATGCTCAAGGCAAACATTATTTACTAGTTCAGCTAAACTATCGTTTGGATTTAGGAAGACTTTAGGAGGTATTGTTGACTTAAGGTTTAAAGATTATCTCAGGGCAACAGTTTTGGGGGTTGGCTGTAATCTTAACAGAAGTAAATAGCCAGGCCTTTTCTTCCATGGTACCACTGGATGGGTTCAAACTGCCCACCTTTAGGTTAGCAGTCAAGCAAATATCACATAAACCCATTGCTATCAAGTTGATTAGGATTCACAGCCACCCTATAGGACAGAGTAGAACTGCCCCATAGGGTTTCTAACGCTGAGATCTTTACGGAAGCAGATTACCACATCTTTCTCCCATAAAGCGGATGGTGGGTTCAAATCACAGACATTTTGGTTAGCAGCTGAGCGCTTAACCACTGTGCCACCAGAGCACCGTAAATATCACATAGGACATATGTACACTAAAATGTATTCATTGTTTATCTGAAATTCACATTTCCCTAGGCATCCCACGTTTTAATTTGCTAAATCCGGCAACCTTAGCTGGTAGGGCAGCTCATTAAAATCATTTGGGGAGGTTTTTCAAACAGGTTGTCTGTGCTTCCCCCCAACCAGATTCTGATGAGTCTACCCACCTACATTCAGTCTCCTTCCAAAGTTATGCCACAAGCTGGGGTGAGGAACAGTGCTGCAGGGACGCTGTGCAGCGTGGAGTGCTATGGTTCCATGCTCCCAGGCTGCCTCAGTCCAGTCTCTCCTTCCCCTAGTGGAACTTACTGCATTGAACACTGTGAGGGTAACACTTGGGAAGCCGTGAGACCCTCCTGACTGTTCTGACTGGGCTGTTTTTATAGTTCTAACCCCCAAGGAGGCACTGGTGAGCCCATCAGCACTGGGGAGTCTACCCCGCAGATATGGCAAGCTGTTTGGCAGGGAAGCTCTCTAGGCTGCCTGAGGCATCCTGGCTTAAAAATCCACCTCTGATTTCTAATCTCTGATGAGCCAGGGCTTGGGATGGAGGGAGGGCTGCCTCCCTTGAATACAGGCGTCTGACAAATCCACCCACAAAAGGCAGGGAAGCCTACTGAACTGTTCCCAGCCTCTGTGAAGCTCTCTCTTCCAGCTCCATCACCATGGCCATGGCAGAATGCATTTCTACCAGAGAACATATGTATCCAGAGAGACTAGCCTTCTCTCAGGAAGGATGTACTTGGGACCCAGGGCCAGGGGCCATGCACTGGCTTGGCACCTCTGGGGAGCTGTGAGGAATCCACATCATTGCCCTTTTAGGAGACCATTGCACAAGACCTGAAACAACCCTGTGTAGCACTACCTCATAAAATAACATTGAAGGTGCAAACAGCTAAACATTAGCTGGGATTTGTAAACACTGACTTTAAAAAAAGGTGATAATTAACGAGGTGTAGGGCAAAGAACAATAGAGGAGAAACAGCAGGCTTTGAACAAGGCCCCTGAGCCCTCTGGGCCTCAGTTTAATCATATGCAAAATGGGTGGCTTGAACAAGATGATATGAAAAGTTCCTTCTCATTTCAATGTTCTGGAATATTAACTTTGGGAGTTAACTGGAGTCAACTTTCCGAACCAGGGAATCAGAACAATGAATCAGGTAATCCCAACATCATTCACTGACACTTGCAGTACAGGGGGGAGAGGAAAGGACTAGTATTTTTGAGGTGTTTACTTGGTGCCAGCCATTGAACGTGTTGGATCTGACTTCTGCACTTGATAATTGCTCTCAGATGTCAATATCATTATCTTCATTTTATATCCAAGGAAATAGAGTCAGAAAGAGGTTAAGAGATTTTCTCAAGGCCACACAACTAGCAAGTAGTAGGGCAGAATTTGAACCAAGCTACCCTTCTGCTGAACCTGATGCCTCATCCACCATCCCAAGTAGCCTTCCCCTGGGCACTCTGTGAAGCTGAAGTAACCAGCATTCCTGAGCTCTCACAAGCACCAGGTGAGATACAGAGTCTGGGGCAGGTGGATATCCATCCAGAAAGACAGCGACTCCCCCTTCACTGTGGTTTATCTACAAACTCTCTAAATAAGGAATGGCCTACAACCGACTTTCAGCTACACAGGGACAGATGCCAGGGGGTATATTTAAAAGCCCTTGTTCTCAAACTTCTCCTCATACCTGTTGTCTGGTACTTAAAATGCTATGAACAAGGTCCAGAGCTTTCCATATGTAGTGAAAGAATATATTTTAATTAGCCTGGCCTTCCCCTCTCCATCCCTTACTGAGAGAAGAAAAGTAGAAACTGTGCATTTCAATCATTGACTGGTTTAATCATTTCCCACGAATAGGTTTTGACTGGGCAAGGGGGGAGACAGAGAATGAAGGCACTGAGAGAAAGATAGAGGCTGGAGAAGGGGAGTCAGAAAGGCTTAACTGACATCAAGAGTAAATATTCAAGCATGCTTACTTGAAAAGAGTGATCAATCAAATGAATTCTTTGGCTACTGTGGGCCCTGCCCTTTTCAGGCTTGTGAGGGTTAGTCACAAGAAAAATATTAAGCAAAGTGGTTGGAAACAACCAATAGCAAAGAGTTTGGGCAGAAATAGAATTATTTGTTTATTTATTTATATGAGAAGCTGCCATTTAAAAGAGATCAGCCACTTCCTTGGAGGAAGCCAATCACTTTGGAGTAGTTTGAGGGGACCCTTCTAGTTATAAAGATAGAAGACATTCACTGCCTTGGGCCCTTTGGATAGTGTCTTAAGCTGAGCAGACTGAGATGAGGAGAATGAAGAAGTGGTTGATTAAGGAAGTGGTCCTGGGAGAGATGGGTAAACGTGTAGAGGAAATAGAACAAGGAAGGGAAGGAAACCTAGCAAGGATATGAGGAAGCTTCAGCCTGATCTCGCAAAGGAACTTTAGAGTGTAAATTATACCTCACAGTTGTCCAACCTGAGATATGGGAACTGGGGTTCTACAATGGTAAAGGGCTATTTCGATGGAGGGGAGGAGAGGGGAAACCAGTAACCAACCACGTGCATTAGAGTCCTGAGAACCCCAATCCAACTCATGACAACCCCATGTGTGTTAGAGTAGAACTGTGCCTCATAAAGTTTTCAATCGCTGATTTCTCGGAAGCTGATGGCCAGTCTTTTTCCTAAAGTGTCTCTGGGTGGACTTAAACCTTCAGCTTTTTGGTTAGCAGCTGATCAGACTCAGGGCAAGAATAAATTCCTGGACATTTCGAGTTCGATGTAAATGCATTCAAAGTGACTCAGCCTCAGGTAGTCTACTGAAGATCTGAAGATGCCTTAACTATGCCGAATGTCCCTGTACCCACTGGTATACAAAATTAGTCTTTGGACAGCAAGTGAGTAAATCAAATGGATCTAGATCCAGAGCTCTTCCCTGCCCCCCTTTCCTTGTTGTGGTAAAATACACACACAAAGCACTGTTTTAACATTAATCACATTCATCATGCTGTGCAACCATCACCACTATCCATTTCCAAAAAAAATTTTATCACACAAAAGAGAAACCCAGTATCTCCCCATTTCTTCCTTCTCCTATTCCCTGGTAACCATTGATAATTGGTCTCTATGCATTTCCTGTTCTAGATATTTCATATAAGTGGAATCATACAGTATTTTCCTTTTGAGGTTAACTTATTTCACTTAGCATAATGTTTTCAAGGTTTATCTCTATTGTAGCATGCATCAGAACTTTACTTTCTTTAAGGGTGAATAATATTCTTGTGTATGTATATACCACATTTTGTTTATCCATTCATCTGTTGATGGATAAGTGGGTTGTTTCCACCTTTTGGAACCCTTCCTTTTTGAAGTTCTGATAAACTGAGGTGGTCTTGACTGAGGTCTGTTTATAGGAAAGGAAGGTCAAGTGAGAGGGAATTCACCATGAAAGTAGGGAGATTTGGGTTGTATATGCCCCCGTTAACTTATCTACCCTAGCATGCTGGGTCCTCTTTGCAACATTGGCTGAATGTGTGAGTGAGTAGTTATAACCTCAGGAAACCAAGGGTGGAACACACATAGGCAACTGTGACACTGAGGTAATAGAATCATCCTCCTTCAAAAGTCTACTATAGTCTAAAGTGCGAGTATCATTATGGTAGCAGGGGACAAGGATGCAGTGGCTGGGAGGACCATCTCTTTTCAACAGTAATGACATAGTTTAACATAGTCATAGCAATGACACAAGCAACAATGGATGAAAAGGATGATCTGCTACTGGACTAATCAGATTCTGCAGTTCCTCCCAGTGAAATATTTGAGAACTCATTTACTAGACTGAAAATTCTTGAGGATCTTGGACAAGCCACCTATGAGAGTCCAAGATAGAGATACAGGACTTCCTGCTAATATGAACATATGGTGACTCAAGATGTTAATTTAATGATCAAAAATAACCTGACAGACCTTAAAATGATAATAAAATGATTTAAATTTTTTGATAAAATGGACAAAATTCTTGAAGAACAATTTACCAAAATTGACATGAGTCAGAAAATCTGAATAGTCCTTTATATGTTAAAGAAATTTAATACATAATTTAAAAACGTTCCCACAAAGAAATCTCCAGGCCCAAATGGCTTCACTGGTAAATTCTTGCATTAAAGAATTGGTAAATTCAACCATTTAAAGAAGAAATAATATACATCTTGCATAAATTCTAGAGAATAAAGAGAAGAGAGAGAAAACATGTCTCAACTAATTTTATAAGGCCAACATAACTGGATACGAAAACCTGACAACAACATTAAAAAGAAGAAAAATTAGAGGCAAATACACTTAGTGAACACATACACATAAATCCTATAAATTTTTGCAAATAGAGTTCAATAATACATTTAAGATGGAATTTGTTCTAGATATACAAGGTTAAATGTTAAACAATAATCAATATAATTAATCATATTAATAGAATGGAGAAAAACCATGTCATCATTTCAGTAGATTCAGCAAAACATTTGTTAGAATTTAACATTCATTCATTCATTAAGAAAAAAAAAAACTTTCAGTAAAAAGGGAATAAAGAGAACTTCCTTAATCTGATAAAAGGTACAGTTAATATTATAGTCAATGCCGAAATATTGAATATTCTGCCTTTGAGATTGGGAATGAGACTAGGATTTCCACTATTACCACTTGTATTCACCATTGTACTGGAGATTCTAGCCAAGGCAATAAGGCAAGGAAAAGAAATAAAAGGTATAAAAATAGAAAAAGAAGTAACACTTCCTTTATCCTCAAAAGATACACTTGTGTTCCT
>NW_004443943.1:2383709-2386667 GCF_000243295.1 Trichechus manatus latirostris
TTACCTCACATCATGTACAAAAATTCATGCAAAATGGATATAGACTTGTGATGGTTAACATTATGTGTCATCTTGGCTAGGTTATAATTCCCAGTAGTTTGGCAGACACTGTGTAATCACCTTCCATTTTGCAATCTGATCTGAGCAGCCAGTCAGTTGAAAGGGGAGTTTCTTTGGGGGTGGGGCCTTCCTCCAGTATGTAAATGGATGTTCTGGCAATGCTCACTCTCCCTTTCTCAACCCTATACTCTTCTCATCGCCTGAAGTCTCTGGCCTGCTGCCTGACCTGCAGATCTTGGATTTGCCAACCCCCAGAACGCTGTGAGCCAGTAGAGGCCTCCAGCCTGCTGCATGACCTGCAGATTTTGGGTTCACCAGTCCCTGCAACCACATGATCCAGCACAGGTCTTCAGCCTGTTGCCTGACCCACAAGTTTGGGACTTGCCAGCCTCCACAATTGCATGAGCCATTCCTTCCCAATTGTGTGAGCCATTTCCTTGAAGTAAATTTCTGTATCTATATATTTATATACATTTCACTGGTTTTGCTCCTCTAGAGAACCCAGACTAAGACGAGACCTAAAGCTGAAACTTTCAAGAAGAAAATATGGGAGTCTATGTTAATGATCTTGGGGTAGGCAAAGATTTTTTTTAAACAGGACACAAAAAACACTAACAATAAAAAAGTTAATAAATTGGAACTGATTAAAATTAAAAACTTCTGGTCTTCAAAAGACTTCATTAAGAAAATAAATAGGAAAGGATTTGAATCCAGAATATGCAAAGAACTCCTACAAATGATTATAAAAAAAGACAAAAAATCCCCACAATTAAAAAATAGCAGAAGACTTGAACAGGCAATTCAAGAAGAGAATATCTACATAACTAATAAGCATATGAAAAATTACTCAACACCATTATTCATCAGGGAAGTGGAAACTAAAACCACAATGAAATACTAGAACATACCCATCAGAATGACTAAAATTTTAAAAACTGGAAATACCAAGTGTTTTTGAGGATGTGAAACAACTGAAACTTTCATGCATTGCTGGTGGGAATGCAAACTAATTTAAACACTTTCTAAAATGCTTTGGTAGTAACCACTAAAGCTAAATATATACCTACCCTATAGAAATTTCACTTCTAGATATCCACCCAAGAGAACTGAGTGCATATGTTCATAAATAGTCATATAGAAGAATGTTTATAGCACCTTTGTTCATCATCGTCCAATCCCAGAAACCACCAAATGTCCATCAACAGGAGAACGTATAAATCTAGTGTGGTCTATTCACACAACGGAATATCATTCATCAATAAAAGAATAAACTACAGACCCATACAGCAACATTGATAAATCTCAAGAATTGTGTTAAGGAAAGAAAAAAGACTCAAATCCATACAGTTGGACTGCATGTATATGAACTTAAAAAACAGGCAAAATTAATCAATTGTAATAAAAGTCTGGGGTGGGGAGAGATGACTGTGAAAGGAATTCGAGGGAAGCCTTCTGGTGATGAAAATGTTCTATATCTGTATTTGGGTGATGGCTCAAGTGTGTGTACATGTGTGAAAATTCATCAAACACACTTAAGATTTGTGCACAATACTGTAAAGTATACTTCAGTTTTAAAAAATAGAAGAAAATAATTTAGACCTAACACATAGTAGGCATTCAATAAATATTTGTGAATGAATAAATGCATGAACTTCAAACGGCATTAAGGATTTGTAAGATGCTGGGTTAGAAATCCTCGAAAGCCTCTTCTAACGTGAACACTCTCACATTACTGATGAGGATACTGAAGTTAGAATGACTCTGAGGCTTTTTTGCCCCTGAGTTAGAGACAGGGCCGGAATACAGCAGGAGTTCCTTAATTCCTTCTGCAGGACTCTTTCTACCATGTACTGCCTGACTGAGAGAGCCTGAGACCATGCATTTTCTAGAAGTAGACCTTCTAGGTTTAAAAGGGCTTTGTGGCATCAAACAATTGCTCCATTGCTAGAAACTCCATGATTATAATTTCATTCTTTTAAATCAGAGACCCCTGAAATACCGCAAAAGCAAATCAGGTCAAGGCAAGGAGGAAATCCAGGTAAGAATCCTGCCGAAGGGTTAGGAAGCATTCTCATTAAGGGCACAGGTTTCAGAGGCAGACAGAGCTGAGCGTGAGGCCCAGTTCTGCCACTTGCTTGCTCTGTGACTTTGGGGTAGATACTTAACTTCTCTGAGGCTCAGTTTCTTCATTTGTAAAATGGGGATCATAATAATTCCTACCTCAAAGAATTATTAAGATGATCAGTAGGATCATATATTCAATGCACTTAGCAGGGGAATAGAAGAGAGACCTCGAATTCTCTTTTTCAGGCCTACTTCCCTGTTCCAAACCAGACAGGCTCATGGGTCAGGGAGTAGAGCCTGTGAGTATACTAGGAGCCCTTCCAAGCCAAGGTCTAGGGACCTGAGCCAAGGAAACTATGTGCAGAGCCAAAGGCAGAGGTGGGCAAATGAAAAAAGAGGGTCGCTTCTTTCTGGAAGGGTCAGAGTTGGAAGAGATGCAAGGAAGGAGAAAGGTGATGTGGCCTTCAGAACCAGACTGGAGGAAAAAGATAATCTAGTAGCACTGAAAATGGAAGCTCCATAAAAACCCTCTGCCTTCTTAGTTCTTCTAACCCAAGAAAAATGTCAGCGAAGCGGGCCCACACCAACACACAGCAGGATCTTTGGGTTTTCAGTTTTCTTATATAAACTGCAGGAGAAAAATCAGATTAATGTTGATTTTGATTTACATCTTTATTTGTTCACGGGTACCCACCAGTGTACGCAAGACTTATTTAAAGAGTTGGCTCATGGTTAAACTTGACTTCGAGTTCTGGTGAGGCCACACACCACCATTTACTTACTGAATGTTATAGTTAGCACTCACCCCTCCTTCTCCAGTAGGCCACAGCTCCT
>NW_004443943.1:2387360-2392332 GCF_000243295.1 Trichechus manatus latirostris
GAATGGACTGGACGGCAATGGGTTTGTTTTGGGTTTTAATTTTCAAAGTTTCATGTTACCATTCTTTAGGTAAAACACTAGATGGAGTACACTACATTTCATTAAAATATACTTACAGATTTATTCCCAGTAGTATTGTCTGAACAGAAATTCTAACAACTTTCAAGAACAGACACAAAGAATGACCTTGAGATAGTTCAGTGTACCTACCAAGCCTCTCTGAAGCCCTGGAGGAAACGGTGCCTTTGGGGAGGTTTTTCAAATGCACAGTTGGGATTGGCTCACAGGTAGTTGGCATTGACCTCCCTCTCTGCAGGAGCGGGAAGCCCTGATCTTACTGTGAATCAAGTGTTTGGGCAGCTCTTCATTGGAGGCTTTGAAGGACTCGCATTTGGACAAAGATGCATTAGACTTGGTCCCTGCCCTCAAGGAGAACTGCCAGTTGTATCGAAGAGACCCAGCAAACTCATCAAAAGCGATAGGTGAACAGTGTATTCTAGGCTACTGAAGAGAAAGTAAATGCATTCGGTAGGGCTGGGGTCACCTGTATGCTGCCTGCAGGCAGTGGGACACACTGAAGACCTCTGGGGCTTGGTAGGTCTGAGAGGTGTATGGCAGAAGGGCAAGTGAGAAACCTTTCTGACAGAAGAGTCTGAGGATAGGGAGGAGAAAATCAATCTGAGGCATTCACGGCCTCATTATAAAGTGTCTAAAAATCAACAATAGGACCTTTAACGTTATCTTTTAGTCAAAGTGAAGGTTTCTGAGCAGAAGGGTGACACCAGAGTGGAGATAAGACAGAAAGTAGAGAGCAGGCAGGAAGGCCTATGTATTCTGTGAATGAGGGGCTCCAGACTTCAGACTACCCTGGCAGAAATAATAAGTGCTTCCCATAAACACATCCCCCTCTGTGTATGTTTACTTTCTGCGCCTTTCTGTTCTGTTACCTGATGCCCTTAGGCCTCTAGCCTCCTGACAGCCCATGCCTGTCTTCCGGTGAGCCAGTGCTGCTGGGCACAGTCTTCCCTGCCTTCTTCTCTTCACACTGGTTTTCTCCTTCTCTCTCCCCAGCAAACCACCCACTGTAGCAGGGAACAAGCCCATGGAGGAGTCAAACTAATCCTTGTAGACTCTCCAGTACAAGACTTTCAGACTGACCCACAATCTTGCCCATTTTTTGAGTGATTGCCTTAGTCAGAGGGAAAAAATCAGAAATCACAACTAGTATAAAAGAAGAAAATAAAAAAAATATATATATATAATCCCTATAACCAGAAGTGTCAGTCAGGATAGATTAGGTTTTGCTGAGGTAACAAACAATCCCCAATATCAGTGCCTTAAAACAACGAAGGTTTTTTTTTTTTCCCCTCAAGCTACATGATCATCACAGGTTGGCTGAGGATCTTCTCCAGCCTCATCTTCCTCCTCACTCTGGGACCCAGGGAGCCAGAGCTGCTCCTACCATTTGGAACACCGCTTGCTGTGGCAGAGGGAAAAGAAGAGTGCTGTGGAAAGATGGGAAGTCTCACCCCAACAATTAAGGGCTTGGCCCAGAAGTGACAAGTGTCACTACCGCTTACAACTCATTGGCTAGAATTCTTACATAGTCCCACCCAACCACAATGAAGCTAGGAACTACAATCCTGCTATATGCCTTAAAGGTGGAAGCCAGAAATATTTATCCAGCAGCACAAATGACTATCATACAAGGGACAATTAGAGCTATATGGCTAACATTTTAGTGTTTATCCTCCAGGCCTTTTTCTTTATGGACGTGTGCCTCCACAGCCATCCCCACACAAAACATAAGCATTTTGTGTTTGTTTTGTTTTTACATAAATGGATTCATAATATATGTACTATTCTATAACCCGTTTTTTTGTACTTAATATATCATGTTTGTATTTACTTATCACTGGGCACATTTAATGGCTGAATAACATTCCACGATATGAATGTTGTGTTGTGTTGTTTGCCATTGAGTTGATTCTGACTCATAGCGACCCTATAGGACAGAGTATAACTGCCCCATAGGGTTTCCTAGGCTGCAATCTTTATGGGAGATCACCAGGTCTTTTCTCCTGCAGAGCCACTGGTTGGTTCAAAGCACCAACCTTTTGGTTAGCAACCAAGCACTTAACTAGTGTGCCAACAGGGCACTATGTGAATATCATTATATTTACCCAGTCCCCTGTTGATGGGCATTTAGATTATTGTCCAAGTTTTACTATATTAAACAATTCTGTACTGTATATCCTCAAAGGAAGCCTGGTGGAGCAGTGGTTAAGCGTTTGTCTGCCACCTGAAAAGTCAGCAGTTCGAACTCACCAGCCACTCTGCAGGAGAAAGATGTGACAATTTGCTTCTGGAAAGATTAAAACCAACCGAACTCGCTTCCATCAAGCTGATTCCAACTCATAGTGGCCCTATAGAACAGGATAGATCTGCCCCATAGAGTTTCCAAGTCTGTAATCTTTACGGGAAGGAACTCTGATGTCCCAGTGGTTAAGAGCTCAGCTGCTAACCAGAAGGTTGGCAGTTTGAATCCATTAGCCACTCCTTGGATAGACCCGTTATAAGTAGGATTAGACTTGAAGGCAATGAGTTTGGTTTGGTTTTAGATATTCTCGTACATATGTCTATATACTCTTGTGCTACTATTTCCTTAAGATACATTTCCAGAAGTGAAATCACTGATCCCAAAGGTGCCATATTTTATACTTTGATCGGTATTGCAAAACTGTACTCCACTAATGCGTGCCAAGTTAAATTATAACAGTGGCATTTCAGAGTCCCAAGAGCCTGGTTTCTGAAGGCCTCTACCAGATATGCAGCAGGAGTGATTTCGTTCCCCCAATAAGTGCTTTCATAATAACAGTGATGTTACTTACTAAACCAGGCCAAAACCCAAAACACAACCCATTGCCATCAAGTCAATTCCAACTTCTAGCGACCTTACAGGACAGACTAGAACTGCCCCATAGGGTTTCCAAGGAGCGACTGGTGGATTTGAACTGCTGACCTTTTGGTTAGCAAGAGAGCTCTTAACCACTGTGCCACCAGGGCTCCACTAAATTAGGCAGTATAAACCAGGCAATATGCTAAATATGTGATGAACATTATCTCATTTAATCCCTACAATGTGTATGAAGCTTAATGTTATGTGTCAACGTAGCTAGGCAAGGATTCTCAGTGGTTTGGCAGACACTATATTATCACCTCCCATTTTGTGATCTGATGTGAGCAGTCAGTCAGTTGGAAGAGGAGTTTCCTTGGGGGTGTAGCCTGTATCCAGTATATACAGTCACATGGGGTCACTATGAATTGAAATAGACTTGATGGCACCTAACAACAACAGGCTCATTTGTACCTGACTTGATGGTTCCTATGTGCCACGAAGTCTCTCAGCCTGGGCCCATGTGGGCAAAGTGAGAGGATGCCATCATAGATTTGGGGTAGTGGTCAGGAATCAAGAGGCTCAAGGAAATACTTTTGCAATGAGGACAAGTCTGGAACCTAAGCAGAGGATCAGGCTAGAAGTTCAGAAGGAGTATGGATGGTCCTCACTTTACCCTAAGAACAAACGTTATCACTCAGTGGGGCTTTCCCTGACCCATGCCTTCTCCACTAGCTGCCTTACTCCCAGTCATGCTCCATTCCATTACCTGGTCTTATTTTCTTCTCCATAGGGCCTATCGCTTTCTGAAAATATGCAATTGCTTTGTGCTTGCTCATTTATTGTCTGTGTCCCTCGTGAGGATATAAACCGTGAGACTAGGATTTTGTCTATTCATTCATGACAGTGTCTCCAGTGGTTAATCCAGTGCCCTGTACAGGGTGGGTGCTCAGAAGACATTCATGGGAGGAATGCTCCCTCCTATGCCCCAAGGACTTTAAGAAACTAAAAACAGAAAGAGAATGAACTCTAGACCTTAACTAAGCAACACTTCCCCTATCTCCCACCCGCTCTCACACCTCCATTTCACAGATGAGGAAGCTGAAAGCTCAGAGAGGTTAGATCATCCAAGAACACAAACTGGGCAGGATTGAGGGACCCCTACTCTTCATTTAACACATCACACCAAGGTGCTTTCTCCCATTGGGAGGGAACAGAAGAATTCAGAAATCTTCTATTGTGGGGTCAAGTATTAGAAGGTTGAAAAACCAGGCCCCATCATCTCCCCACTGTGAGTCAGACAAATTGAGTCTGCCCTACTTGATTTTGAAATAGTTTTGACCTTTGAAAGGAATAGAGAGAAAAGGAGAGAAGGAGAAAGGAAGGTAGGGAGGAAGGAAGAAGGAAGGGAAGGAAGAAAAGAAAAGCAAGGAAGGAGAGAAGACAAGAAAATGTTAATGCGGACATTTCTTTCTCTTACTGATGTTGGAAAGCCTCAAGAGGGTCTGCGGCCCTGGGCTTAAAAACTTCCAGGATTCTCCTGGGCCACATTGATTCCAAGTTAACACTTGTCTACTATCTAGTTAGTAGTTTCCCCTTCCCACATTTTCCCTCACCCATAACCATCAAAGATGGTTTTTTTCTGTGTGTAAATCTTGTCTTGGCTTTTTATAACAGTGATCTCATGCAATATTTGCCCTGTGATTGACTTATTTCAACTCAGCATAACGCCCTCAAGGTTCACCCATTTTGTGAGATGTTTCGTGGATTCATCATTATTCTTTATTGTTGCATAGTATTCCACTGTGTGCATGTACCATAATTTGTTTATCCATTCATCTGTTGATAGGTACTTAGAGTGTTTTTGTCTGTTTGCTATTGTGAATAATGCTGCAATGAACATGGGTGTGCATATGTCTATTCATGTGATGGCTCTTATTTCTCTAGAGTATATTTCGAGGAATAGGATTCCTGGATCATATGGTATTTCTATTTCTAGCTTCTTAAGGAGGAACCATATCATTTTCCATAGTAGTTGTAGCATTTTGCATTCCTACTAGCAGTGCATAAGAGTTC
>NW_004443943.1:2393719-2395563 GCF_000243295.1 Trichechus manatus latirostris
TGATAATGTTGGCTGTTGGTTTTATATAAATGCTGTTTATTATGTTGAGGAATTTCTCTTCTATTCCTATTTTATTGAGGGTTTTTATCAGAAATGGGTTTTGGACTTTATCAAATGCCTTTTCTGCATTGATTGAGATGATCATATGATTCTTTTCTTTTGTTCTGTTTATGTGGTGGATTACGTTGATTGATTTTCCAATGTCGAACCATCCTTGCATATCTGGTATGAATCCCCATTGGTTGCGGTGTATTATGTTTTTGATATGAAGTTGAATTCTACTGGCTAGAATTTTGTTGAGAATTTTTGCATCTATATTTATGAGAGATATTGATCTGTAATTTTCTTTTTTTATGATGTCTTTGCTTGGTTTTGGGTTCAGGGTTATGCTGGCTTCATAGAATGAATTCAGAGTATTCCTTCCTTTTCTATGCTCTGAAATAGTTTGAGTAGTGCTGGTGTGAGTTCTTTTCTGAATGTGTGGTAGAATTCTCCAGTGAAGACATCTAGGCCAGGTTTTTTGTTTTTGTTTTGTTTTGTTTTTTTGGGAGGGGGGGTAATTTTTTTTTATTACCTTTTCAATCTCTTCTGTTATTATGGATCTCTTCAGATTTTCTATCTCAATTTGTATTAGTTTAGGTAGGTAATGTGTTTCTAGAAATTTGTCCATTTTCTCTAGGTTCTCAAATTTGTTAGAGTATAATTTTTCATAGTATTCTGTAATGATCCTTTTCATTTTAGTTGGGTCAGTTGTAACGTCCCTCATCTCATTTCTTATTTGGGTTATTTGCATCCTCTCCTGTTTTTCTTTTGTCAGTTTGGCCAATGGTCTATTTTCTTGATCTTTTCAAAGAACCAAATTTTGGTTTTGTTGATTCTTTCTATTGTTTTTCTGTTCTCCATTTCATTTATTTCTGCTGTAATCTTTATTATTTCCTTTCTTCTGGTGCCTGTGGTCTTCTTTGGCTGTTCTCTTTCTATTTGTTCAAACTGTCGGGCTAATGTTTTGATTTTGGTGTCCCCTTTTTTTGATGTGTGCATTTATTGCTGTAAATTGACCTCTGAGCAATGCCTTTGCTGCGTCCCAAAGGTTTTGGTATGATGTGTTTTCATTCACATTTGATTGTAGGAATTTTTAAATTTTCTCTTTGATTTCTTCTATTACACCGTTGTTCTTAAGCAAGGTGTTATTCAGTTTCCATATATTTGATTTTTTTCCCTTTATTTTCCTGTTATTGATTTCTATTTTTATGGTCTTGCAATCAAAGAGAATGCTTTGTATTATTTTAATGCTTTGGATTTTATTGAGGGTTGCTTTGTGGCCTAAAATGCAGTCTATTCAGGAAATGTTCCATGTGCCTTGGAAAAGAATGTATACTTTTCTGCTGTTGGGTCAGGTGTTCTATGTATGTCTATGAAGTAAAGTTGATTGTTTGTGGCCTTTAGATATTCTGTGTCTTTGCTGAATTTCTTTCTAGATGTTCTGCCCTTTACCGAGAGTGGTGTGTTGAAGTCTCCTGCTATCATTGTGGAGCTGTCTATTCTCTTTTTAGTGTTGTTAGAGTTTTTTTAAATGTATTTTGGAGCCCTGTCATTGGGTGCATAGATATTTATTAAGGTTATGTCTTCTTGGTAGATTGTCCCTTTAATCACTATATAATGTCCTTCCTTGTCTTTTATGGTTGATTTTGCCTTAAAGTTTATTTTATCTGAGAGTAATATTGTCACTCCTGCCCTTTCTTGGTTACTGTTTGCTTGGTATATTTTTTCCATCCTTTTATTTTTAATATATTTATGTGTTTGTGTCTAAGATGTGTCTCTTGTAGACAGCATATTGATGGGTC
>NW_004443943.1:2396744-2398358 GCF_000243295.1 Trichechus manatus latirostris
AGATGGGATGGAGAAAGAAAAGGAAGAAAGGGAAAAAATGGCATTGCAGGAGCCGGCCAGTGGGGGCAGGGCGGACCCCAGGGTGGCAGTGTGCTGGTGGCCCATCAGGAAGGAGTGGAAGCGGTATACAGGGCAGAAGGGTGAGCAGTGGGAAAGCGTGTTTCTCCAGTTACCAGGTGCTCTGTCTCATGTTGGTAGCTCCATGAAGTTGCTTTCCCATACTCCCTGTCCTGGGTTGTTGCTGGCTGTGTTCCAAGATGGTGATGCTATGCCATGTTAGTTGGCAGGGGACCTCCACTCTGCATCTCTCCTCGTTCTCTATTTTCTGTCTGTTTCTTCTACCATTTGGTGTTTGATCTAGTTCTTTATCCCTTCATTTGATGCTTAGGGTTCCAGGATTGCCTTTTATCTGTTTTATTTGGTTTTCCGGGTCTTTGCCGCAGAGGGACAGCATGGTGCATTGGTCTACGATGCCATGATGGCTCCACCCCTCAGTGATTCTTTAAGGGTAAAGAATATGTTTTACTATCTCTTGTGTCCCACATGGTGCTAACCCCAGACCTGGTCTCAGAAAGTGCCTTCAGTACAGATTGATTGGACAGAGAAGAAGAACCTCAGAACTAGTGATGAGGAGAGGAGATCCAGCCAGGATCACAGGACCTGTTCCTGGGGTTCTGGGATCCATCTGAAGCCTGCTGCATGTTTTGGCCTCTAGGGTATGCAGGGCCCATAAGAAGGTAGGATGACTGTAAGCCATTTTAGTCTGTCCAATTCAGTGGAAGGGAAGCAAAGGCATGAGGTGAGCCTATAACTGTTTTTGTAATCTCACTCATAGTTATCTGTAGAGAGGAAATGCTTACACAAATCATAATGACATTCTTTTTTAAGCCTAATTTCCTTTGATTTATTTTAACCCTCTTGATGGTGAAACCAAGTTCCCTGATGGTTACATCTGAGAAGGCCATCATTATATGAGGTAATTGGGGAAATCTGCTAAGTGTTGGGAAGTCCCCTCCTCTAGAAATACTGCTGGGGCTCTAGCAGTGGTGCAGATGCTGCCATTGGAGGTTTAGTCCTTTAGGTCACAATCTTGCCCTTAATTAATATAGTTTTATTTATGGCTACTCACCTCACCCCACCCCCACGTATATATTTTTTAAAATAGAGACATTTAAAAAAGAAAAAAAGTTCATCATCCCACTAACCAAGTAATCTATGTGGACATTTTAACAAATGAAAGTTATTTAATTACATATTTAAAAACTCCAATAGTAGAGCAAAATATAAAATGAAATGTAAAAGCCTCTATCCCTCAGCCCTGTGCCTCTGCCCAAAGGGAATCACAGATAAAATATTTTTGATAGCTTTCAGCAAGTTTGTTCATGCCTACACCAGGGTGCATGTCTGTCTGTCTGCCTATTATCTACTTATCTGTGATGATTAATTCTGTGTGTCAACTTGGCTAGGCTGTGGTGCACAGTTGTTTGGTCAAATACTAGTGTAAATGTTGCTTTGAAAGTATTTACACGTGAATAACATTTACAATCAGTTGATTTTAAGTAAAGCAGATTACCCTCCTTATTGTGGGTGGGCCTCATCCAATCAGTTGAAGTT
>NW_004443943.1:2398897-2401280 GCF_000243295.1 Trichechus manatus latirostris
GTATATATATATGTATATATATAGGTGGTGCAAATGGTAAACATGCTCAGCTGCTAATCCAAAGGCTGAAGTTTGAGTGCACCCAGAGGTGCCTTGGAAGAAAGTGCTGGTGATCTACTTCTGAAAAATCAGCCACCAAAAACCCTGTGGAACACGGTTCTACTCTAACACACACGATATATATGTATATACCCATCCTGTTGACTGTTTCTTTGAAGAGCCCTGGCTAGTACACTATCATCTATGTATCTGTCCCTCTAAAAATGAAACAAAAGATTTAATGCTGTACACATAATCTTGTGCCTCATTTCCTGGTTTCTATAGACACAGAACTACTTCATTCTTTTTCATAGCTGATAGTATGCCATTGTAAGGGAGTACCACACTTTATGTAACCCATCCCTTATTGGTGGGTTACTTCTCCTTTGTTTTGCCATCACAAACATTGCCACAGTGAACATACCTGCACATCTATCTCTTGACCAATGTTTGTTGTTTGTTGTTAGTTGCTGTCAAGTCCATTCCAACTCATGGTGACCCCATATGTGCAGAGTAGAACTGCTCCACAGAGCTTTCAAGGCTGGGGCCTCTCAGAAGCCGATTGCCAGGCATGTCTCCCAAGGCGCCTCTGGATAGGTTTGAACCAACCTTTCAGCTAGTAGTCGAGAGCTTAACCATTTGCACCACCCAGGGACTTCTGACCAATGTTTGCAAGTATATTAATAGGCAAGTTCCTAACAGCGGAATTGCTAAATTAAATGACGTGTACCTTCAAAATCACATGGATTTTGCCAAGTTTCTTCTAGAAATGAACTAGTTCACCAGGCACCACCCCATGACAGTGTATAACAGTGCTTGCCTCTCCATAGCTGTCTCAGAATAGGGCCTCATCACTTCAGTTTTGGGGCAAAAATCAGACTCTTATTGCTGTTTAATTTGCATTTCTTTTTTATGAGTAATTTGAGCATACTTCCATATTTACTGATTACTTTTTATTTCACTTTTTGGTAATTCACTACAGATAGGCTTTGTCCTTTTTTTTTTTCCCCCTATTGGAGTGTTCTACATTTTTCTGTTCTATTTGCATGAGCTTTTTGGAAATGAAAGAAATTAGCCTATCATATGAGTTATTTTCCCAATCTGTCCTTTCTCTTTTCTCTTGGTTTATGGTATATTTTTTTTAAAAAATTCCCAACTTTTATACAGCCAGATTTATCTATCTTTTCCTTTATGACTTCTGGGTTTCGGGTCCTGTGTAGAAAGGCTTTCCCCATTCCAGGAATATAAACTCAGTCATTTATTCTTCTAGAACTTTTATAGTTTCTTTTCTACGTTTAAATCTTTGATTCATTTGGAATTGATGTTAGTGATATAAATGAATAGAGATCCAGGTTTCTTTTTCTCCTGTCAGCCAGTTGATCTGAAATGAACACCATTTATTAATTAATCTCTTTTTCTTACAGTTTTGAAGCGCCACATTTTCACGTTTTTAAATGAATTTGGTTTCGTTGATGGACTCTCCATTCTTTTTCACTAACCTATTTTTCCACTAGTACAAAATGGTTTTCATTATAGTAACTTTAAAATAGTTTTAGTATCAAGCTGGGCTAGTTCTTTTTGATGTTTTTTTTTTCCGCAAGAATTTTCTAATTAATCTTCATGATTAGTTTTACAAATGAATTTTAGCATCAATTCGTTAATTTAAAAAATATTATTTTAATTGGGATTTCATTAAATTTGTAAATTAATTTAGAAGGAACTGACATCTTCCCATTAAAGACCATATAGCTTTCCAATTGCTTAAGATGTCTTTAAGTCTGTCAATAGACTACTAGGGTGTTTTTAATAAAGCTTCTGCAAATTACTTGTTACATTTATCCTTAGGTTTCTTTTCGGTTGCTATTTAAAATGAGATCTTTCTTCCACAACTTCTAACAAGGTATGGTTTAGGAAAGCTATTGGCTCTCTCTATTTACTTTGCAACTCATCTGTTCTATGGATTCTCTTATTCTTTCTTATCATTTTACAGCTGAGTTTAGTATTCTCTATTAGAATGTAAATTAGCCTATAAGGGTAATATTTGTTAAATGGTTTACTCAACAAACATTTGCTTAAAACCAAAAAAACCAAACCCGTTGCTGTCCATTCTGACTCATAGTGACCCCATAGGACAGAGAAGAACTATCCTATGGGGTTTCTAAGGCTGTCATCTTTATGCAAGCAGAAGGCCACATCTTTCTCCCACGGAGGGGCTGGTGAGTTTGAACCACAGACCTTTCCCCTTTGGTTAGCAGCTGAGCGCTTAACCACTGCATTGCCAGGGCTCCCTTACATTTAATTAGCCCTGTTTTATTTGAATTTGTGCTATAGTTGTAATACACTA
>NW_004443943.1:2413411-2427584 GCF_000243295.1 Trichechus manatus latirostris
AGTTTGTTGTTTTAAGCAGGTTAAACAAATTATTTGGAATTTTATTTATCCTGGGAATTTGCTTGGCAAAGCGGTCTTTATATATCCTGGAGATGCCAAAATTCAAGAATTCTGAATTAGTGAAGTCCAAATTGATTATATTTACTATATTGCCTAGGTCATTCTTGAAGGATATGCTTTCTTTTCACACATCCCCGGCCTGAGGTCACCCCTACCCCCACCCTCTGCCATTTATATACTTGTTGCTGTAAATAATCACCCACTTCCTGGTCACTATCAGTCCTAAAACATTTGTCAACTTTGGCTACTTTCCTAAAATATATTACCGGGCATTTTCATTGTCTTTACTTTGTAAGTGACATCTTTAGCAAAATCACCCCCCTTCCCACCAGTATTTGCCAACCAGGCCTGGTAAAAATAACTTATGATGTTTCCTGTTGTATATGAATTGAGTATCAGATCTACAAATGCTGAATGTATCATAGATGGAAGAATGTTCTTTTGATGGCCTCAGCAATTTGCATGATATGGTGAAATGTAAGTACATGAATCAGAACAAGGGCAAGGAGGCAGTGGGGCTAGCAGATCCTCCTGTGTTTGTGGGGTGCTGCAGTAGTAAAAGGAGGACATTCAGCAAGAAAAGGTTGAAACCTCTAATGTGCTGCTGCAACCCGTTGGCCTGAGAGGGGTAGGCAGAGTTTTCCAGGGAGTCAGCTATGAGGAGAAAAGGGGTCCATGGCTTTAATTAAAAAAAATATTTCCCCAAGTTATGGTGACATGCTTGTAGCAGCGAATTCTCTTCTGTCTATTGAAAGCGCATCCTGACCAGGCAATGTGGTCAGAAGCCAAGGCACTCAAGGAAGTCCCGTCCCCCATCTCTGGGACCCATTAAAGGAGGTGCACAGGGTGCTACTTTGTGAATGCCTCTTTTCAACTAATACGCTGAGCAAAGCCAGAAGTCTGGAGGCAGAGGATCAAGGGAAAGAGATCAGAAATCTTTTTCTATCACCTCCAGGTCTATGATGACTACGCTGAGTGTTTTGCTAACTTTTTCATCCTTCCTGAATATCCCCCACCAACCCTCCCATTTATTCCATCGCCAAGTCTGTTCTTCCAAGTACCTCTGAAACGTGTCCACTTCTTCCGCTCCGTAAGCCCAACAGAAATGTCCACCCTCTTGGCCTTAGATTGCTCTCCCCATGCCCCAACCTGCCTCACCTCCAGCAATCTGCCTTCACACAGCAGCCAGAGTGATTTTTAAAAAGACAAATCTGAACATATCACTCCCTGCTCAGTTAGCCCTTCCATTTGCTTAGGAGAAAAGCTGAAATGCTCAACTTGGTCTATTAGCACCTCTCTGGCTACACTTCCTAACCTTACCTCAGCCTCATTCCCTCAACCCTATGCTTTAGCCACACAGGCATTTTCAAGTCCTATAAACCAAACTCATTCCTGCCTCAAGGCCTCTGCACTTTTCTCCCAATTCCCTCTCCCCTAGTTAACTCATACTCATCCTTCATAGTCATCACTTCCTCTCCATACCTCACTTTGTCACCACACCCCTCTCTCCTGAGGTTTTGTATTTATACGGGTGACTATTTGATTAACTCTTTTCCTATGAAACTTACATGCTCCAGAGACAGTTATTTGTCTTTTACTCACCATTGTATTCGCAGCTCCTAACCCTGTGCCTGGCAATTGAGACACAGTAAGTCTTTGTTGACCAAATAAATAAGCAGTAACATTTACCTGCCAGGATAGAAGCATGGTATACAAGGGAAAGGCAGCAACTTAAGAGCCAGGGTTCAAATCCTGACTTTGCCATTTATTAGTCAAGTGACTTTGGGTAAGTTGATTTTACCCATCTAAGCCTTAGTTTTCTCATCAGTAAAATGGACATAACAAAATTTACATGAGGTTGTGAAGACGAGAGACATGTACATCAATTGGGCAGCTGGTAAGTTCTCAATGAACGACAGACATCAGCATCCTTACTATTCCTGTTATTATACAATCTGGGGCAGAAAGGCCTCTGGCGAGGCCACCGGGCTCCTCAGGAAGACGCGACAGAATTAGCACTCACACCCAAAAGGAAACAGATAGTAACATTTTTTATTAAATATTACAGTGGATCAAAAAGTACAAAATATCTCTTGCCTGCTATGTGATTGGGAAACTATTGGCACATAATACAGTATCAAAAGCAGTAATAAGTACAATTTGGAAAACATACAAAATTGAGTGTTTATAGTTGGCTCAGCGTTCTTCTGGGTAGTGTTTAAACGAATGCAAAGGTTACTCAATAACCTCTCCATTGGGAAATTATATAATATCACTGGGCCATGTTGCTATATACAAATAATCACCTTACAGAGCATAGAGGTTACATAGCTGGAATCACCAAAAGTATACAATATTTACAACACAGAAAGTTTAAAAAAGTATAAACAGCCAAGAGATTATGCTGCTATTCTTCAGACATATTTCAACCATGGGGAGACAAGCAGAATACCAAATACATCAACAGCCAACACTGGAGTTTAAGTGCTTAAGATAATCATTGCAGTGGTGTGGGTCTCACCAGGGCAAAAATCTTTCCCATTTCTCTTTAAATTTGGGACAAGAGTAAAACTGGACCAGATGGAACTTGGCTGACCACCACCAAATGTGACTTTGTGGAACAACAAGTGAAGAGAAATAAATGGTTCTCTTTGAAGGCACACTACATATTTTTTTTTGTGGGAACACCTTGAAATTTCCATCAGACACACCAACACAGTGAAATACAGTACTTGAGAATTCATGCACCAGGTCAGAAAGTGGTAAAGTCAACACTGAGTTTTAACAAACCCTTCTGTATATGCCCTGATAAACAAGTGAACTTAAGAGCTTCTAGCTAGAAAATAAATTAAGTCAGTCCTGTGGCAAATATTACAAGTTCGAATCACTTACTAGAATACATAATTCTGAAACTCGGTTGGGCTCTGTTTTTATGTTGCGTTGCCGAAAGTTAAACCAGAAGTTGCATGGAAAGCTTTTAGAAAATATTTAAAATCTCCAAATCTCCAATAAATCACGTACTTAGTGCATTTTGAATTGCAACATTTCTTGGATGCCACACTCAGTAAATAGACTTATGATTCCATTGCCAATTAGATTCCACAGTTTCCTTTACAAAACTACCAATAACAATGGTTTGTTTGCACAAAGAAAGGCTTGTGCAATTCCATTCAATAATAAGGCCCCTTGAACTCAAACAATGCAAACAAAGCCCTATTTAAGACTTTTTAAAAAAGTAGTTCTCAGCCAGTGAAGAATTCAATGGTCTTTCTGAAAGATTTCCAACATTTCTGTTCGGAGTTTTTAAAACATATAACACACTGCTTCTGTTGGCAATGTATATCCCCATTTCTCTTTATTTGTCCTGATGTTTTGCTGAGGGTCTGAGCTTCCTCAGACAGAAACAGTGAGTCTTCTCTCAGAAGAAATAAGAAAAACAAAAGCTGGACTATGTTAACATTGTTTGAAAATGGTGTGATCGAATTCCAACATGATGAAACCAGACTGAAATCACTGCAGTGGGGAAAAACACAAGCCCCCTCTCCCAAATGAACAGGTGAGCTCCAACAGGGCCAGCCTCCACTGTCTTTGAGAAATGAATCCTACACACCAGGTACAATCTAGCCCATGTCTGCTGCAGAACCCCCGGAGTTTCTTTTTCTTCCACGTCCTCCGATTCTGTGACCATTCAATCTAGTGCAACTTTCTTACATGTGTCCTGGCTAGCGCTTTGCTAGCTGGAATTGAGATTTTTTCCCCCCTCTACCTTGTGCAATAGCAGGATAATCTGCACTCACACATTTATAATCTAAATTCTACTAGTCTATCTATTGTTCTATTAAATATATATATATATATATTATTCCACAGGAAGGTAAATAATTAATTGAAGCAAATGGAACTCTTAACACTGGATCTCTACATTCTTTTGTTTCCACCTTTGGATATTATGTTACATTGTATATTTGGCTTCATATCATGGAGACATTTCAATACAAACGGATGGCATGCATGGCTTTGTTTAAGAACCACAGTTTCATTGTTATCAGTTTTGCTTATTTTGCAGTTGAGTTACCTATTTCAAAGATGAAAATTGTCATCAATTTTCATAGAATAAAATATCTCGGAGGTAAAAGACTTGGTTAGCTATGGTCCTAATGTCTACTGGTAGTGTTGGGGGAGGGGAAGGGTGGGCTGGGGAGTTCATCAAAGCAGTCTTCAGCAGGGATGGAACTTGGAAAGAAAATCCACTCTCTGTATCCTTCGACTTTAATACACTTAGACAATGTGTCCACCTGGATGTTACATCTCGGTAGCAAATGGGATAAAGTGGCAAGAATGACAATATACATTCTCCACATCTTTTGACCGCTCGAACAGCTTGACCATTTATTTCCAAACAATAAAAGAAAACATAAAGCGGACTGTATTGCCAGGTGGTTTAAAAAAAAAATGAAACAAGCCACCTTATGTGCGGGCACGCACACAAAACTCACGCCCCACAAACCCACAGATGATGACTTGCTTTTGAAATGAGTAATCCAGTATGCCAATTATCCCCAAAGATGAGGCCTGGGAGATTCTTCTTGGGAATGAAGTCGACTTGATGAAGGCAATGTTGCTACCTATTACTCAAAAGACACCAGTCTAGGGAAAGGATCTGACGTTTATGTCTCCAGTTGCTGGTTCTCTTCTGGATGGTTCAGCTCCATCCTGTTCCCAACCCCCTTTCCCAGACCACTTGAAGGGATCGGTGCCAACACCAATGTAAATCATTTTGGCTCCTGTTCTAATTTCTGAAATTCCTAAAATATCTGTGCAGCCCACAAATATGTCCTCTAGACTCTTGTTATTCAGCAGCTTGCTGCCAATGAGGTTTTTGTTTTTATGATTCCTCTGGTATGTAGGACAGTTTCACAGCCTAGATAAGGTAAGTACAATGCTCAATATTTTCACATAACCCAATACTTCAAAGCAAAGCATTTGGCCGGGTAAAGCAGTGTATAAGCTCTTTCAACTATGCCATTTGTGAGGAACGAAATCCTTAAAGTTGCCGACCTGCAAAGGACCGCTCTTTGCACTATGGTGTGCTCGACTGTTTCTTTTCCAATTGTTCCACTAGAATCAGTTGCTTCAATTTGTAAACAATAACTTTACCACCCAAAGCTGCTCAAAATGATAAGATGTGGAAAAATCACAGACACACATCAACAACTAGGACAGTCAGTCAGCCTTTGAAACAAAACAAAACCAAAAACAAAAGACCTGCAAACAAAAGTGATACTGTTTAATTAAAAAAAAAAAAAAAGGCATTGGGAGGAAATGAAACTACCTGTATATAAATTAGGTGAGCAAACAGTGATACGGGTAGTTTTAAGAAGCAAAAATATACAGTCAATTTAACAGTGTTTTACTTCTCTGGATTGTTTGATAGTGTCAACAGAAAGGTCTATTGAAGTTTCACTATACATTGCATTGATTGAACCTTGGAGAGTCTGATGAAAAGGGGGGCATCCCTTGGCGGATGTTGGTCAGCCTCCTTGCCCCTTCCTTTGAAATGCCTGCCCCTTTTTTGCCCCCCATTAGTGACTGACCATCTGAACACAGACTGATGGGGTCTCCTAAGTTCTTCCTGGATACCCATAAATCCCTTCTCAAAACCCACCTGCAAAGTTGAAATGAGCTGGGGGCGCAAGGGCATCCATGTTAGAAGGGGGTCAAGACCGGCCAACCAAGGCAGGAGTCACCCCAGAAAAACCAGGCATAGTCACCTCACCTTTCAGCCCCTTCGGCTGGGACTGCTCTCACCCACAGATTAGAAGGAATACTGACTTCTAATTCTACAAGACATCCTCCCAGGGTAAGCAGTGAAGCTCTGTTAGCCACGCCGTTTGGGGATGCTGTGCAGAGCTGGGCTTACAGTTTTGTACTGGGGTGTACGGATGACAGCTGGGAAGATGGAAAGGCAGCTTGAGGATTTATAGCAGCTAAAGGGTAAATGCTGTTGTGCAAAAGGTCACCGTACGAACTTCCTACAGGTGTGGCCGCGGCCAAGTGTCTGTACAGCTGCTGGGAATTTGTCGGTGACGTGAAGATTCCTCTTTGCATCACAAGTGAATGGAAAGCCAGGGGTTGCATGAGTGGAGAAAGCACAGTCTGGTTTTTCAAGTACTGCAGAGAATGAGAATACCCAGCTGGGAGCCTGGAGTTGAGGCCCGAGTTACACAGGCTCCCAGAATACAAACCTGGGAAGATAGGCGAGGAGAGGGGAAGCTTGTGGCCTTCAGCCCCGCCCCCAGAATGCCCACCATGCGCCACCTTGCCACCTTCGCTCTCCTGGTCAGAGACCTTCTCCTTCCCAGAAGCCTCCTTGGACGTGTCCAAGGGAGACACTGCCCGGGCCTTTTTCCCAGCAATGACCAGGTCCAAATCCTCCAGGCTGCGCTTTATGGGACGTGCCGAGCCAATGTTCTGAGGGCTCATTTTCCGGTGCAGGATGGGATGGACCATGCCTTCCATCTTCCTGAAATTCTCCAGTCTCACATGGTGAGACTTTCCCGATCTTGAAAGTGACTCAGGGTATTTTTTAGGGGCTGACATGGTCATGGGTGATACCCGGCAGGCTTTAGGGTGACAGTCTCGACTCTGGCTGCTTACGACCTGGAACTGGGAGATGCCTTTGCTCTCCTGGGGCCCTGTGGCCGAGTGGGCCAGGCCCAGGACTTTGCCAGGTGGTTTGTGCGGGTTCTTGGGAAGGCTCAGATCTGTTGGCTGATCATCTGTGGGGCCTTCTGCTGTGGCCGATTTTTTGTCTTGCAGATGCAGAGACGTGAGATAATTGACATGGAGCTTTTCCTGGTGTTTGTGGGAAGGGAAAGAACTGTTTTCTGATTCCCTGTACATGTCCCTGGAAGGATATTTGGATGTCTGCTCGTTATGAAGATGGTGTTCGGTGTGTCTGTAGAGGCTGTGGAGATGAGGAGACGAGTAGAAATCAGCCAGGAAGCTGGGCATGTGGGAATGGGGGAGTGCCCTTTTCTCTAAGAGTTTATCCTTGCCCTCCTGAATCTCTTGCTTGAGGACGTAGGAGTCAGCGAGAGGGCTCAGGTGATGCTTGGAGAAGCTGCAGCGGTAGGCATCCGATCGACTTAGTTTGTCATGCTTAAAAATGTCATTGATGGCCTTCCTCTCCTCAGAGGGCTTGCTTTTGAAACTCTGGACATGCTGGATCACAGATGGCCGATTGACTGCCGTGTGGTCAGTGCTGTGACCATGGTGGGCCTGTGACAAGCCTGAACTCAAGTCATCCCTGGCGATCAGCTTCTTTTTGCTGATCAAAGGGGGTGGGGAGCCGTACGGGTAGCTGCTGGAGAGGCTGGCCCCGCTCACTTGGGACAAAAGCTTCTTCTTGGCCAGTGGGGACATGATGCCTGGGTTGCCCCTTGAGTAGAGGAGGGGAGTGTAATTGAGCCCATGGTTCTCATTCATGGGTCCGGTCAAATCTTTGTCCTTGAACACATCAAATGACTGGACCACCAGGACTTTTGGGGTCTGCTTGAGTGCATTGTGGATGTCATCACTGCCTAGCTGGTCCACCTTTACGGTGCAGTTGGCGATGTAATCTGCCATAGCTGGCAATTTGTCATCTTCCATCTCATTTGGGTTGGCCAGTGGCGGCTGTGTGGTGGGCAAGCCAGGGAAGGATGCTTCTTGGAGTTCACTGTCTGGGCTCTCTGTAAAACAGCAGGGTTTGGGGTCTTGTTTTGAGTCCACAAGGGCACTGGGAGAGGTGAGTGACTGTTTGCTAGCCCCTGGGATCATGGCTGGGTCCCTTTCTGGGGCCAGAGGCGTACTTGGGAGTGGAAGTGCAGGCCCCTTCTCTGCTGCCTCTTCTGCTGCCTTCTCATTGCTGGAACCTTGGTCTGTTTCACTGTCCTTTTCTGGGTCTGCTCTGGATGCTGGGGGCCTTGCTGCAAAATCCTGGTACCCTTCCATTTTCTTCTTCATGTCTGCCGCTGGGAGAGGCTCAGTGACACTTTTCTGGTTTAAAGTCTCTTGTTCCTTCTCTTGCTCTGATGAAACCTGATAAAATATTTCAAAAGACCATCAGAAGGAAGCCAAATACACTGACATATTTTGCTATGAAACAAAATATTACACGCAACAGTTTTTCTTGAAAAGATGCTTGTCAATCAGCTCACTGAGTTTCTGTAGAGCTTATTACTCCCCAGTCACGGCTCTAAACAAAGAAATCTAAATTACAGAAACATTAGGGGGGGGGAATATGCATATTTGCTGTAGTCCATTGTGAGACACCTATCAAAATAGCAAAGTGCTGTGTACTGATGGTGTACAATCATATCACTCCTAGATTCTAATATATAGTTTAATTCTGAGGTTGTCTTCTTGTCAAATCAGTCAATTATCCAAATGGCTTTTAAATTACATGTTGTGTTTTATGACACTACAGAGAAAGATTCTTTTAAGTATCTCTCTCTCAAAAACCCAACCAACCCCATGTCAACAACAAACAATAAACTTCCTTTAACTCCTTGCCTTTCTTTGAGAGAGCAGAACCCTTCCTCATGTGTTCAATATGACCATTGATAATTAGCGATGCTTAAGTGTTAATAATAATTTCTACTTATTGCCACACGGCATGCAGACAATGCTAAAACACTGAAAAATTATGCGGATGCAATGGCAGCCTACCCACCTGACAGAGAGAGAGGATACTCTAAGTCATTCTAGACCGTGGCAACCTACATTTCTATTAAAGCGAAAGATGAAGTCGTCAAAACTCAGGCAGTGAACACCATTATAAATACAGCTTTTACTGTTCGCTGAAACAAATTATAGTCCATGAAACGACATTCTTTATGTGTCTCTATGGATGGAGGTTGTGGGCACAATTTAACCCATTCATCGCAGTATGTAGCCAAGTGGACTTAGACCTGAGACGATTATTCTAAACTTTCCATTTGTGACCCAGCTGACTGACAAGCCCTTCCAAAACTGCTGTTATTCTGCCCTGACATGTCTAGGTGGAGGACAGTCACAAACAGTTGTATTGAGCTGGGCTTTTTTTGTTTGTTTGTTTTGGTTATCCATCTCCTCCCTTGAACTTTGTTCTTCTTTGTTAAGAAAAGAAGCATCATTCTTCAGACAAAGATTCGACTGGACTATGGGACATAAAATGATACTCGTGAAGAGTGTGCTTCTTAGCTCAAGTGGATACATAAGACTAAACAGGCAGCTCCCAGCCAGAGGCAAGATGAGAAGGCAAAGAGGGTCAGGAGCTGGTTGAATGGACACGGGAAATGCGGGGTGGAAAGAAAGAGTGTGCTGTCACAGTATAGGGAGAGCAACTAGGGTCACAAAACAATGTATAAATTTTTATATGAGAGACTAACTTGAGTTGTAAACTTGCACTTAAAGCACAGCAATAAAAAAATAAAAAAAAGAAAAGAAGCATCAACCACATTAGCGTCTCTGGGCAAGACTCAGGATGGCAGTACAGGGATGCACAGGAAGGAAGACCTGAAGGAATTATGCCCATTTTATACATGCTCCTCCCCAAATCCACTTAAAGACAGTACTTTTTCAGGAACGTGTCATTCCTAACAGCCTTTATCGTCTTTTTAGCTGCATTTTCTAGTACAAATATCGTTAGTTGTTCCATGTCAACAACCATCATTCATCTCTTGAGCTTATACATTACATGAAAATACAGAAAAATGAGTAAGGCAAGGGGAAAAGACAAATTACATTTAATTGTTAGTTTTTGATGGGGTTGTAGTTTGATGTGGAACTATAGGGGATACTCAACCCCAGTGAGGTTTCTATGACCTAGGTATTTAGTTACATGGAGTCCTATACTTCTTATCCTAACCAGGTTAAGGAAGCCTTTGAAAGCTAGGCAGAAAAAAAAGTGAAGGATCCTTTTTCTCGGATGGCATTTTATGACCTGCCTTAGTATGTTAAGTGTTACCTTCTCACCATGCAACTTGAAATCCAAGTTACCAGAGGATAGTGGGATTTGACTGTTGTTATTACATGCTGCGGAGTCAGTTTTGACTCATGGCGACCCTATAGGGCTTTAACCCCTCTTGTCTCCATTGAGTTCACTGCTTTGTACTGAAAATATTGACAATTAAAAACAATGAAAACAGCAGTGGAAACAATGAAATTCAAACAAACAAAAAAACAGAATCAACAAGAAGAAATATTCCTGATAAATGACATGAGTTTATGTTGGGGGTGGGGAGCACTTATTAGAATGTCACCCTTGGAGAGAGTGTGAAATTCCCACCTAATTCAGATAACCTGATTATGACCACCTTTTGAAATGTGAGACACTGATCGCTCCCTGAAGGGAACTGTCGGGTCTTTAGGACACATGGAGCATTAGCTTTAGGGATTGCTATGGACTCCAGGCCAGTGAGGTACCATTCCCGGGAAAGGCAATCTCCCAAGGTGACAGACTCAGTGTATGGGCTGAGGAGTCCTCCCACAACTCACCAACCCACTGTTTGAGATCTCATCCCCAAAGTGGAGCCGTTCGAAGGTCAGTTGGCCCTTGGTCCTCAGCTTGTCCCTTGGGGCTTTGACAACACTATACATATGCACCTAATAGAAACCACTGATCTGAAACCCTGTAATAGATCACCAGGCCCACCAGATGAAGGAAGAATGGAATGCGAGCCTTAACCGGGAATTTCCTTGCTTTTGGCCATTTATGTTCTAAGCTTGCAGATGTTTGAAATCTCTGCATCATCTCCCTGACTCCTTAATTTTAAAATAATTATGAAACTAAGAAGACAAAAATAAAACTAACAAAATCCTCCTCTTGGTATTAACACTATCTTCTTATATTGGAGTTAGTTGGTAAGTTAATTTCTAGTTAGGAGGGTGGGGTGTGTGTGTGTGTGTGTGTGTGTGTGTGTGTGTATGTGTGTGAGTGTGAGAGAGTGCGTATGTGTGTGCGTGCGCACACGCGCGTGTGTGTTAAGCCAGTGTTTAATTAGGGAGTCTCTTATGTGTTCATTATAAACCTGATTTTTTTAGGGGGTGTTTAATATTAGCACCAGAATTCCCTCTGGGGTTGAATCCTAGAACATGCTGTCTCCATATGTGGCTGCTAAGTTGTTTTTTTTTTTTTTATGGGCAGCAGGGTTTTTTATTATTCATGTTGAAACAGAGCCCAGATCAGCCTCCATGACGGGCTGAATGCTGACAGTAATGGCTTCTACCAAAGAGCTGCTAGGGGTTGCGGGGAGCTGGGGCTTGTTTTAAAAGGTTCAGAAACTACCTGTTAACATGAGAGATAATAATGGTTTCAGAGGAACCATTTCAAAATTTCCCTATAAATAATACCTACTTCAGATGTTTCTAAATAGGTCTCAACTCAAGGCTGTTGCACAGAGGACAATTACAGAGGCAAACAAGCCTCTAAAGTTTGCAGGACAGTCCTGCAGAGGCATGGTACATCAATTTCAATGTCCCCCTCTTTCCAGACACCCAAAGAATTTTTTTAAAAGTCACACCAACTCCTCAGGTAGACCAGGTGTGAAATGGCAAAGAGGCCAGCACTGGAGGACTTGGTTTCACTGACTTAAAGCCCTAATCTTTCTGTCTCCAAGTCTGAGCATGTGCTACCAGTTTTCTACAAAACATTCACATCCTTCTGGCTTTTATTCCTGACCTATCCCAGGCAATACTATGTGCTGCATTTCAGCTCCTGAGCAAACTCAAAGGTCCACTCTTTGGGGGGCTGTGAAGTTTAGAGGATTCACTTCCTTATTCTAGCGATGCAGCTTTGCAGGGACACAGCCATGTCATTCAGGGCTCCAGAAGACCCCGAGGCAGGCCATGTCCCTCAAAGAGATTTCCATGGAGGAGAGCAACTCACCTCTGATGCTTCCTGCTGGGGCTTCGGGGCATTCTCTTTTTCTTTCTTGCTCTTTGGGTTTTCATGTTTGATGCGCTTGGTTCCTGATACTTTTGTTTTGTTGTCATTCTCCTGTGAACTGTTCTCCTGCTTCCGAGGTTTGACTGGAGGCAGGGGCTTATCTTCCTCTCCTTTAATAAACCTCTCATATGGGAGGATTAATCTAAAAGGATAACAGGATAAATGATTGATCAGTTAAGGTACTTCCAGTAGCATTGATGCTATGGGGTTTACTTTCTTTTCTCGATACAAGCAACTTATTGAATGATTTCATCTCCAATGAATTTCTAGATGCATTTCTAGAAACCTACTCCCATCCACAGTTGGTTGGCCTACTTCCTTGTCAGAATCAGTACCTGGTAACTGACATACTTCTCTGTAAGACCTACTTTTGGTTTTGTGAGTCTATAGATCAAGGATAACAATGAAAGCATCCAAGGCTGACAGCAGCATCATCACTGCCCACAGCACCTGGCGAAGTGCCAACAATAACATCACAACAATAACAGCAACAATGATGATTGTTGCTGTCGGTTGTTGTCAACTCGATTTTGAGTCATGGCGACCCCATGTCTACACAGCAGAACTGCTCCATAGGGTTCTCTTGGCTGTGACCTTTCAGAAGCAGATGGCCAAGCTTTTCTTCTGAGGTACCTCTGGGTGGGTTCGAACTGCCAACCTTTCGGCTAGTAGTCGACCGCTTAACCATTTATGCAACCCAATGATTCATAACAATAGCTGCTATTTATTTACCATTCCATCAACAACTATTTATTGAGTACTACTGTGTGCCAGGCAGTGTTATAGGCAATGAGATACAGCAGTGAACAAAACATTCAAAGTCCCTGACCTCATGAAGCTTATACTCTAGTAGGTACTAGTATGTGCTTGGTACATTATACAGATTATTCCATGGAATCCCCACACCATCCTTACGGTATATTATTAAATTATTTTGAATAGATAAGGCAACTGAGATGCAAAAAGACTAAATGTTTTGCCTCAGAGTCACCTCATTTGTTAGAGGTGGAATTTGAACCTAGCTTTTCTCCAGAGGAAACCCTGGTGGTGTAGTGGTTAAGTGCTACGGCTGCCAAACAAAAGGCTGGCAGCTCAAATCCACCAGGCGCTCCTTGGAAACTCTATGGGGCAGTTCTACTCGGTCCTATAGGGTCGCTATGAGTCGGAATTGACTTGATGGCAGCGGGTTTGGTTTTTTGGTTTTTTCTCCAAAGCCTGTATTTTCATTTATGTCAAAATGTAGACCAGACCCTTAAAATAAAAAGGTCAGTGAGAGACAAGGACAGCGTGGCTGAGGGACAGCTGTCTTATCCAGCACCCCCAAGGAGTTGTTGACTCCAGTATGAAGAGTTCTACTCTGGGGTGACCAAATCCATTGCCATCGACTTGATTCCGACTCATAGCAACCCTATAAGACAGAGCAGAACTGCTCCACAGAGTTTCCAAGGAGTGGCTGGTGGATTCGAACTGCAGCCCTTTTGGTTAGCAGCTGAGCTCTTAACCCCTGTGCCACCAGGGAGCCTCTGGGGTGACAGTCAAAGAGAAAGGCCACCCGGGCCTCAGTGAGAAGGAAGGAGGACAGAACACTCCAACCACAAGAAGCAGAGGGCTGAAAAATTCAAGCATTTTAACTGTATAACTTTTTAAACTAAGTACATAAAATTGCTTTAGACACAGGAACATCAAACAGCTCTAGTTTTAATCTGTTTTCCCTTTGTGATGTAGCTCTTGATCTGAAAGGGAAAAATAGATGATGTAATTAAAAGGGATGGATTGCAGTACAATCTCAGTTTCAACTTTAGTGATTAAAGTTTTTATAATGCATTTGGTATGATTAATGACTCACTGTGGGATTAATACAAAACTCAGCCTTAAAAATATGAACTTTCATACAGCAAACATAATTTGTTTTAAATAAGACAAGTTGACTCAATAAAGAAAATGTACTTGGCTTAAAAACAACATAAATCTGTTCAAATATTGGGACTCCTAATTATTTTTAAACTAAGACTCCCAGGCCAAAAAAAAAAAAATAATCCTTTGGTTTGCATATTTGTTAGCTATCCTCAAACTGGTCTCTAACTATGCAATTTGGATCTCAACTACTTAAACATACGCGCTGTTCAAGTCCAGGAGTAGAGA
>NW_004443943.1:2430320-2432245 GCF_000243295.1 Trichechus manatus latirostris
ATAATTTTATATTTACAAATTCTGAAATTCTCCAGGGCCTTGCCTCTCTTTCTCAACAAAAAGCAGCCACCTCACGTTAAAGAAATGTATATCACACATGCCTTTCATTCAAAAGAAGAAAAGACCCATCGTCTTTATTAGGCAATATTCCTCTCCCCTCCCCACGAGCAGAGGACAAATAATGTCAAATCTCATCTGAACACGTAATCGCTCATGTCTCCTGTATTGACTAATGCTCGCATGGAATGATTGAACTTTTTTGGCCAAAACATTTAGCAAACAGTGCTTAAGAGGAGATGAGAATCCATCTATTTATAGAGCTCTCGAAAATGATATTATTAACAACGTCTGGAATGGATTCAACCCAGAAAGTGGAGGGGAAAATGGGAAAGCTTTAGGATTGTATCGGAACCTCGAATTCAAAGATTAAATCTTCCTTGTTACTTCACAGGCACTCTCCTGGTATCAAATCAGTGAAAAAAAATCTGGGCCCAAACGTCTGCTGGTGCCCTTGGAACAGAATATTTTAGGGCCAGAGGGAAATAGAGTCAGTGTTCATGTCAGGTTAAAATGCTACTACTATTCTCAGACTATTAGGTTTTTTAGTGACAGTAGAAAATAAATGACATATTGGTTCCACTGGGGCTTCAGACCTGATCTGGTCCCAAATGGAGTCATTATATCTCTGAGTTGATTCCAGGGTTGATAAATTCTAAGGCTTGGCCAGACGGTTTCCCTTCTCAGCCAGGAATTGAAAATATAACTTCACTGTGAAGTGTGGGAAGCAATCTTTCACCAAATATGGAGCCAATAGAAGGTATATTTTTCCTTTTTGAAGATAAAGTATATACACACTGGTTAAGATTCCAACAAATCTATAAAGTTTCTAATCTCACATACGTTCACCTCTCCGGGTGCTAGACTATGAGTATAAAAATGGTGGATGAGTCTCTGCGGTGGGTGGGGTAGGGGGACGAAATAAAAGCCAAATACACAAATGTGCTATGGAAGTGCGCAGAGAACGGCAAAGTAAGGTTTCCTTGGTGGGCACAAGACTCACTGAGTACAAAAGCAACTGTGCTGCTTTGCTCCTGTTTTTTAAAGTCAAACTCCATCTGAAAAAGATGTGGGCTCCAGATAAAGAGCCGCTATTTGATGGTATGAGTTTCAATGGAGCGGCCAAATAGTGTGCAAAGCATGGGCAGCAAGATAACAGTAACCAAGAGAGCAGAGAAAATGAGGCCTCCGATGTCACCTTCCAACAGATGAGACTTGGGAACTGAAAGCTCTGAACATCAAACCCTGGAGGGAGGTGTCATGTTGGCATATTGACCATGGAGAACAGGCCTGTGGCAGGACCCAACTGAGCCAAGAAAATGGCAAGGGGAAGGCAACACAGATTCTGTGCAAAAGACTTGGCTTGCCCACGAGCTACTAAGGGTAAACTACTGTGCTCCATGATAGGGAAGAAGGTAAAAATAACATATTCCATGCTAAGATAGGTAAAAGGTGTAGGCTTAATACCATCAACAACAAAACATGGCCACTTGCCTTCAGTAAAGCTCTCTTCTTTGGGAAAATTATCTTATCACTAGGGGCTTCATTACCTACTCAAAGGGAATGATAAACAAGGAAACTTTTTAAAGGCATTAACACTCTCCATCTGCCCCTGGAAGTAGTGGAAAAGTTGTTCCTCAGGACCATCGAGAACTCTGACACCTCCCTCCAGGTCCAGGAGTGACTATGACCCTAAGCAAAGCAAAGAAAAAAGCACATGCTAATAGAACCCAGCAAGTTGGTGGCTTGACTTCCATAGCTAGGGGACGTCAGGTCTCCTAAACTGGGATTACATGGGCTTCAAGGGCTTGGAGTAAAGCTGAGGTGGGTTGGTGGAGACAGAAACCTCACGTTGCTCTTTATTAATT
>NW_004443943.1:2433061-2435910 GCF_000243295.1 Trichechus manatus latirostris
AACTATTGCACTTAAGTCCCATGTGTGTTAGATACCACTGATTCCAGAGTTGCTGAAATGTTTGACAATTCCTCAAAACATTTATTATTTTGATCAAACTTTGTAGTAACTTGTACAAAAACAAAATGTTCCAAGAGGTTTTCAATGGAAGAGTTATGGATATATTTTAATGGTAAACAATTACATTCTTCTGTCATCTGATACTTCTTTTTTCCTCCTTTCTTTTTGGAAACATGCTTTCTGAATTTTCAATAGTTCCTTTGTGAAGGCATCTGTTACTCACATAATTGAAAAGATGTTTGTGCTGTGACATGCTTGAGAGTACAGTTATTTAATCTTAATGATAAAGCCTTGAGGACAGAAAATCATAAGTAGAAACCTCTTGTTATTTATCAAAAAGAAAAGGGGCTAAGACAACTAATCTATTCTCAAATTTAAATTCATGCTTGATGAAAACTATCAATAAAACATGGGACCTGCAAAGTTCCTTAAATGCTATAGCATGGTTCAAGAGGAGGAGGGGGTGTTTGGGGTACAAACAAAAATGAGACAATAAAGGGAACTTGACAAAGAAAAACTGCTGTTTGGCAAAGCTTTTTTTGGGTCAAACAAAAAACTTGTGTAGTTTACAGCATGACATACACACTTGATTAGTTTGTGCCTGAGGGTGTTTTTACACTCAACAGTGTAAACTCCAACTTCTATTAATTACAACTTGCATTTAGAAGCAAATTTAAGAACTTCTAAATAGAGATTTTTCAAAGAGTGTTGTTTATTTATTTATTTATTTTTAAACAAAAACCAGTTTTTCTACTCTGGGACCTGGCTAGGGTTTTGTTTTTCTTCTTAAAAGTTTCTTGAAATATCCAGGCATTGGAAAGTTATCAGAGCATCTGAGGCATGCTGAGTGATGTAGAGTGTGAGGCTCCTGCGGATGAAATTGCCTGACTGTCGTTTGGGGAGAAATGTTTTACAGATAAGAAGCTACCCTGGGTGCTCACACTAGCCCCTCCTCAGGTCCCTTGTGAGGACAGGCTGGGGTGGGGGTGGGGGCCATAGATGGAAGAGGTGCAGCACAGCCTCAACTTGCATAACTCTGAGCAACTTGGGTTTGAATTCCTGGGTTGCTGCGTGTTGATAAAGGCCAGCAGGCCTCCTGTGGGTGTTGGAAGCAAGGAGATGAGGAGCCTGGGTGGCCATGGAACAAAGGTATGGCTTACAGAGAGGCTTGTTGGCTAGGCCCTCCTTACCGAGACAGTGCTTGGAAAGAAAGTGTAAGTCCATAAATTAGTCTTCACCATCAACCGAAGCACGAGCGAGGCAGGACATGGCCTACCCATGTGACATGTCTAGAGAGTTAATAAACATTGAGAGGATAAACTCTATAAATAATACCTGCTTGGTATATCCAATTTTGAAACTTAGCTTAGAAGTCTTCTGACAGCTCCTTCCATCACCTCATTTCTTATCTCTTCATACACATTTTGTAAACTGCCCTTTTTGTTTGGATTTAATTTCATTCATTCAATCCATATTTCCTGAACCCCTGAAGCATTTATAATGCTATACTAGGTGCATTGGGGGAAGCCTCAAGGGAGGTAATATCATGTAGTTCTTGCCCTAAAAAGAATTTCTTTGCTGTTCCTGAATTCTACAGTTAATTTTTTTAGGCAACAGAATGAATGGTGATCTATCCTAAGTTCTAATCCTAACTCTTCAAGGTCCAGTTCAAGTTCTAGATCCTCCAGGAAGACTGATTATTCCAACTGGAAATTCTCCCTTCCTTCTTTAATCTCTTTTGACCTTATGATTTTTATCTACAACGTACCTGGTTTTTATAACCTTAAATATGTCACTCTCTTTCATGTGTGTATGGCCTGTAAGTCAGATCATGTGATAAGTAAGCCAAGGATTGCAGCACCCTCCAGTTCTAGTCAGTCAACAGTGGCTGCCTGCAGGTGCCATGTTGAGAAGGCTCTCGAGGCTGAGCCTGGGCTTGTGGGAAACAGCACCACGTTCTCTTAGCCATCTCTGCCGTGAGTGTGGCAGCAGCGGCACTTCCTTGTTTGCTTCATACGTTCTTGTTATCCTTGAGAATGTATCACACATGGTAGATGTTCAAAAAATACTGATTGGCTCTTGAGGGCAGTAGCAAAAAAAGAAAGAAGGGCAAATCTGTCTGACCCAAGGAAAAGAAAATGATCACTAGGAGAGGGCTTCTTAACCAATTTCAAATGTAATCTTAGTTATATTGATAGACTGACACAGTCCACATTCCAAGAAGTACTCTGTGTCACACTGGAGTACACTTGGGTATTCTGAGTGACACACATTGGAGGGGTCTACCCAAGAGCAAGCCAACCTGGTGAAGGATCCACAAATCATGCTCTGAAGCTTGACCAAATGAAATAAGGATGTTTAATCCAAGTGGGGGAAGACCTGAAGTGAGAGAGGAGCTATGCCAACCACTGGGAGGTCCATTATAGACAAAAGGGCAGAGTCAGCCCCAAAGGGCAAGATAAGATCAATGGAAAAGCACAGAGGCCTTTTGCTCAGCATGAGGAAGAGTGTTTATTGAAGAGAGCATTCAACAGCACAGCTTCTTCTATGCCCACTGCAGAACATTAGAGCAGAGCCTGAAACCCAAAAATACCCGTTGCCATCGAGTGGATTCTAACTCATAGCAACCCCATAGGACAGGGCAGAACTGCCCCATTGGGTTTCCAGGGAGCGGCCGGTGGATTCGAACTGCTGATCTTTTGTTTAGCAGCTGAGCTCTTAACCACTGCACCACCAGGGCTCCTGAGCAGAGCCTAGGTAGCCCAAGATCAAGGGTAGTTCAGTTCTCA
>NW_004443943.1:2436010-2456199 GCF_000243295.1 Trichechus manatus latirostris
CAGCTATTTGTAAAGTCAGGTGACTTCATGTAAAAATTATCTTGGAAATATGGAAGGTCTGAAGCATGGGGATTGTATCTGCCTAAGGCAACAGTGTTGGCTGAACCTACTGGACTTCTCTGACCAGGGCTGTGCATGTCAGTTTCCCACCTTCCCACCTGGCCCTCTGCACTCACCTATGCTACCTGCCTCTATAAGCTAAGTTTGAGACCACTGGTCTAGAGCAGTGCTTCTCCAATGATCTGTGGTGAAGGACTGGTTTCCTAAATTTCTAATCTGTCGCTAACTGATGCTTTTAAAATAAAATTTTTAAAAAGGCATACAAAATTCAAGTTCCATTTTTATTATTAGATTCAGCATACATAAGACTATTCTGATAAATTCGTATGAAGTACGTAAATACTTATTTCTCAGTTGCTGTACAGAGCTCATCATGGGCTAGCAAAAGTTCATGGCGGGGTCAGAAAACTTCACTTTCCGTAGTACTGGTCTAGAGGATCACAAAGGGACCTCTCAGATCTACAATTCTGAGATTCTGCCTGTGACTTTCTGAATGGGGTATTTATAAACTTTAAGGGTATCAAAATGAGCAAGACTATACCAAGTCTTGTCCTGAACATAAATAGAACTGTAAACCACCTTACTTTCCCTTAGCCCTTTTGCAGATATGATTAGCTGAGTTCCTTAGAACCTGATGTATTTTTGGTATTTACCTTAAAGCACAAGCTTGTTATGTGCTGTTGAGTCCATTTTCGACTCACAGTGACCCCATGTGACAGAGTAGAACTGCCCCATAGGTTTTCTAGGCTGTAATCTTTATGGGAGCAGATTGTCAAATCTTCTCTCCCATTGAGCTTCTGGGTGAGTTTGAACCACCAACCTTTTGGTTAGCGACCAAGTGCGTAACTATTGTGCCACCAGGGCTCCTTATCTTACTCAAAACATGAAGCCTTCACACTCTGCCTCTTACCTTGAAAGAAGAAAGGCAGAGATTCTAGCTGACTGTCACTCAGCTTCTGCCCAAGAGCATCTGCTGTGGGCATAGCTCACTCTATGGCATTGCAAAGGAAACCACCTCGGCCACTCAGCATGACATTCTTGCCCAAGAAACACTTACAGGAAAAGCTAAAGGTTAGAATTTGAAATCAGGCATTAAGTATGCAAGAAGATGAAGGGTAATTGCTCATTTCCCCCACAAACAAATACATTTGTTTATGATTTCGAGTTTCTAAATACTCAGAAACACACATCATAAAGTACTTTTGCCTTAATGCTCCTTTTAAAATCCCTAATAACAACTTCATGTGCTCCACAGAAACAGACCATGTAATTTATTCAGGAAAATTAAAACCAGTAATCTGGTATTCTGTGTAAAGATTTTTCTTCCCCCTGCATGTGCTTAATTTTTTTTTTTTTTTTTTAAGAAAAGAAATCCTCATGTGAAAACAAAGCCTTTAAAGCAAATTACTACCCCAGAAAATCAATTACGAGAATTCCATAAAAATAGCCATTGTCCTTTTTCGTCCTTTATTGATAAAAGAAAGCAATTTGGGGCATCTTAAGAGTTGGACAAGAAAGAAAATGCTCAAGTTAGAAGGGTTCTGCCATGGAGGAGGTAGGCATTTTTTTTTCTTTCTAATTTACAGTCATTTTATGCATAAATCCAGAGCAAGAACCGTCCAGAATAACCAGAGTTCACAAGCTTTGCTGAATTTGAGACATCTATATAGCAACAGCCTCATGATGGGGAAATGTGAATGCTTTTTATATTGGTAATCATCTGTAACATGAGCAATTAAGTATAGTACTAATGGACTATGGCCAGGAGCCTGGTACTAATATTAAAAACTGACACAGATGAATAGGTTTGGAAGCAAAACCAGGCTGACAAAGACATTTTTATGAAGTGCTTGGACCTATTTGATTTAAACCAATCAGAGGCAAGTTCGGACGCGTAAGGCCTTCAGCGACAATGATGCATTCACAGGCATTGTACCATTTCTGCTATGCCTTAAATAAAAACACCCATTGATTCCTTTCAACAACCTGCACTTTCATGATTACACTCATTAATAAACCAAAGGTACCCAACCAATACACAAGTAACATTTACTGAGGAACCAGCTACTTTTTTTCTTGTTTTAAAATGAAAACATTTACTGGAAACATGAACCACACTGCATGAAAAATAAATCAGTGCATAATGCATAGTAGATCGCTCATTTCTTTTCCATCTTCTAGAAAAGCACACTGGTGCTGGGGAAGTAAGAAAAGGACTAAGCCTCTGAACCAGAGTGAAAACAACGAGAGACCCGAGGAACAACCAGCAACATAGGAGAGACACTAATCATTCCAATCTGGTTTGGAAGATCAGAAACCTTCCAAGGTTTTAAAACTTTCCAAGGGCATACCAAGACTAGATGTTTGCCCACAAAGTTCTGACCCATCTCAACTCCTTGAATCGTCTTGCAAATGGCGGTCCTTCATCAATCCTGCCATCTCTCTTTTGTCTGTGTCAGTGCAGTCTGTGACTCGCAAGAAGGAATGAAATCCACCATAATCACCAAATCTAGTTTTAGCCAAGAACTTCAGCCTCTTTGATAACCAAAGCAGAACTGTTTCAAGTCCCCGGATAGATCTGTGTATCCTCTGTCCTTCTCTGGTAGAGAAGTAAGACACCTAGAGCGGTAGCTCACAGCTTTTTCTCTCGATCACAACACAGGTTGTTTTTGTTAGTTGCAGAGCTGATTCTGGCTCATAATGATCCCAAGTGTGCAGAGGAGAACAGTTCCATAGGGTTTTCAAGGCTGTGTGACTAGGGCGGATTAACTAGTAAGCAAGATACACACAGGCTTACAGTAAGCAAAGATGTGGTGGAATCATGTAAAATTGTTCACTACAGATTAGTAAGTAAACACAAGTAAGCCCTTGTTCACCTTGCTTATTGGGTAACCCGTCCCTGGCTGTGACATTTTGGAAGCCAATCGCCAGGCCTGCCTTCCAAGGCACCTCTGGGTAGGTTCGAAACCAACCTTTTGGCTAGCTGCCGAGAGTTTAACCCTTTGCACCACCCAGGGACTTTTACCACAACACACAGCATATAGGATTATGGGTGATTTCTTTGAGATCATGATTGGTTCAAATGAGTGACAGTGGCATTATTATAAATCAATCGATTTAAAAAAATCAATTGTCCACAAACTGTGGTACGTTAACTATTAATTACTGATTATTCAAGACACACGTTGCATCTAATTACAACAGTGTGAGCGGAGCCTAGATGGAAAAAGGACAAAGAGGAAACGCCAAGAAAGGGTTAGAGACCTTGCTAACCATCCTGGACCACCTGGGCTCAGGGTGAGCTGGGGTTTTAGGCTCTGCAGCCAGTGGTGGTTTATCTGCACATATGGAAGAGCTTTCCAAGCCAGGGGCCCCAGGTGGGGCTCCAAATCCACCCTTCTGTACTCCGCTTGGGGATGCTGGGCGTGGGTCTCTGCAAATTACATGTCTCTTTGGTCAACTGTCTTCCTGTTGGGTGCCGCAAATAGGGAGGAATGGAAGGCAGGGAGAGAGTAGAAGAGACCTCTTCCTTTCCATGTGCTTGGTGGTCATGTCAGCGTCAACCCAATAACAACTCAGCAGCAGCAGTTGGTCCCAGTCTCTAGCTTCTTTCAACAATTCCCGAACAGTTTCAGTGCATTCCCTTTGAGGTCTAACAGCAGTGAGGAAGGACTGCCTCCTCCGGTGAGCCTCAGATCTATAAGGCTCCTTCTCCGAGCTCCTGTAGTACTAGTGCTAGTTGAGTGGCTCCCTCAGTTCCCATGAATCTGAGCCCCAGCTCTGAGAGGTTCATTCTCCAAACATCCGAACTGTGATACCCCAGCCTTTTCTCTCTGTGCTCTCAGCTTTAGGGGAACCTGCAGTTATTACCTCTGTGTTATCTTAGTGTTCCACACCAACACCTGTTCAACCAATTCCCTATAGTAAATTCTCTGTGTTGAAATACCTAGTGTGGGTTCTTTTTTCTTGACCGTTCCCTGAGTGATACACAACCAAACAAATTCTGGATTTGGAAGTGTGACATAGCTCTTCAAAAAATCCTATCCAGCGTGAGACCAAACCTTCATGAAATATGCAGTCTGTTTGCAAGAATGAGTAGAGAAGGGAAATTTTAAAACGTTGCTAAAGTTTGAGGTTTCTCTACTACAGTTTTTCAATTTGACTGATTGAAGCATTTGGGTTTCTGCCACTTCAAGAAGAGGTAAACCATGAGACAAAGTATACAATCATCAAAAGAATATATCTTGATATTTCATTTAAGATTCAGGCTATTTTTATTCACACAACTGCTTGAGTAAATAAAATACACAGACACTAATATAGAGCCAATCCTTCCCTTAATCCCAAACCTTGTCTATTTATTTTTTGACCACATGATACTTTGTACTTAGTTTGATTAATGTTTTCATTCTTTAACTAGGTTAGTTAGCATTACCAATTTTTAAGAAATCTTCTGGACTACAGCATTGTCAAGTAAGGCAATCTCTTGGGAATATTTTTTGGTATTTTTCATGGGACACTGAACCCAATTCAATTCACCATGATTATTCCACCAAATATATTCCAAGTATTTGTTGAACGGCCATATAAAAAGAGGCGCAGAATTAAATGCAGTACAATAAAGGCACAACCAAATCTGGAAGAAATATGACAAGGAATTGATGAGTTAAATGGCATTATCTGAGGGTGTGAAGGGTCTTGTTGAAGTCGGAATGGAAACTGACTATGAGAAGAACAGCCAGCAAATTTAGCAGTTAGTTGTGTTTTACCTTTCAAACTTGCAACCCAACTGGCCCGTCTGTTCAGCTAATGGGCTCTGTCTTGACTACATTCCATCTGTGGCCATCATTCAAACACACACACACACACACACACACACACACACACACACACACCCTCTACTTGGGTCTCACAAGCTCTGCATTTAAAACCAGGAAGTTGAGTTGAGTCAACACTTTATCAGGGAAATGCCAGGGATAAGGCAGTAAGTACAACTTAAACAAATTAAGTGAGAACTTCAAGCATAAAGCAAGGATAATTCATGAATTTGCTAACTGGCCTTCAATGGTATCGGTATTAGAGTCTAATGCAAAGAGGAAACACTCCTGTGGACACAACCTTCATAGCAGGCTAATTTTGTATTACTTTTTGTTTGCATCATCATCGTTCCGAAAGGGGCTGAAGTTGTTTGAAAACTAAGCCGCACAAAGCCTTGCAAGAAAGGATTTCCTAGGTCAAAAGCATAGCTGTAGAAGCAAAATACCAAGATGGGAAAAAAACAACCGAACTTATCTGAGGCCAATTCTCCTATTATTAGAAATGTTAATACAGCTACATCAAAACCTCATACTAACAATTCAGACCTGTTTTCTAGAAACTGAAGGTTCTCATATTAAATGAACCTATAGAGAATGCGCTGAATAACCCATGCTTGTGGAGGAGGGCAGGGAAAGCCTGTTCAGGTAGATGCTCATAGAATAAAAGCAAACTAAAAGAACATCTCATTTTAGCTGTCTAACCAGGGAAAGCCTCCTCACCTTAAAAAATCACAAAGTAAAATGCCAGAGGGATATTTTCCGTTTCCTAAAGAGTCCTTTAGACTTCCTTTGTCTTATCCTTGACCAGAAGAGCTTCTTCCAATGAACACACTTTTAATTAAGCAAGGTAAGGGTTTCTTACCTTTCATAATGTCTGCGAGTACATGTGGCGGCGCTGGTGCTCCCAGGATTACCGCCTAATTCATCATAAATATGTTTCCATTGACGGCGGGCCGTTATCTGAAAAAATGGCAACGGGAAATTCAATTGTACATCGTAAAAGAGTCACAATACCAGGCATCAACACATATGCGACAGTCAGAAGAGACGGTCTGTTCTGGAAGCCCAGAAACAGCGAAGTTCAAATGAGTATATGGGGAGACTTATGGTCTTATGGGAAGATCTCACTTTCAGCCCTTTGCTTTACAGTAAAGATGAAATTCTACCTATGGCTCTATATTGTTAACCTTAGTGCATTTTCATCTAAGGCATCTTCCTACATATCCACATAGTCATTTGCCCCCAAGGTGGCAAACTCATAGCCTGTTCTTTTATGTCATGTGGTAACGCATTAAAATAAAACCAGATTTTAGCTAAAATGTCTCTTCGCTCATCAGTTTAAATGAATCTGAATTAATGTTGGCTGCCTGAGGGCTGTGGAAATGGGTGGCTGGGGACATAGATGAAGAGAGAAACGTTTCACCAAACATGCTTTTGTATCTTCTGATTTTTGAACCACGGGATGTGTTTAAAAAACGAAATAGAATGACGATAAAAATTAATTAAAAAGATCAAACTGATTGTGGAATTTATAGTCATCTCAGGCTAAATTTTTATGCTAGCTCCTCTAACCATCAAAACAAAACCAAAATCTGGAAGTGTGTATGTCACAAGCTGTTTATTTTTATTCACTTGGGTCAGAAAAATGGGATATTGATCAAATTCTATGAAAACTAACATATTCCAAAGTTAAAATGTAAACTATGTACATTATTGAGCTTGGTGCATAAAAACAAACAACCTGAAATATACTGACATGGATACTATGGTCTTTTTTCTTCTTTAATTTTATTTTTGTACATAAATTAAGATTCTACAAAATAACAGATGCAAAATCTGGCATGTGCTTACTTTGGGGAAACCACATCATTTACTACATCCAAGCAAGTCTAGTGTTTCCTTGAAACTAGGAAGATAGAACAAGTGCTAGGGTCCAACAGGGTTACAGGAAAATTCTGTTACTGGAATGTGCAGAAGACAAGGCGTGGCAAAGGTGCCAGTGGCATTTAATACAATCAGCGCAAAGGCTTCTTTTGAAAAAATACCCACAGAGCTGCCAGCAGAGTTCACCAAGGGGCTAAAGGCAGCAATCAGAAAAAAAGAAAGAGGAAAAAAAACACACACTCACAAACTCAACTTGCAACCCAAGCTCTATAGTCGTAATCTAAGGAGGAGGAAATGGGTAGTTAAATATTATAGGGTAAATGGTACCTTTCCCATTATAAATACAAAGAACCCCTTTACTTCCATAAACCCTTCTCAACAGGCCCAAGGAGGACCTTGAGACAAGGCTATTTTCGCATTGTTCAATTCCCCATGAAGCATTCTTGAACCAATTTGTTTTGGTGGTTCTCATTAGAAAGAACCACCTCTTACATCCACTAGCAGGCATAACTGAAAATAAAATCTTTCTTTATAGCTTGGTTGAGATTATAATAAATGGTTTCAAAGCCTTTTCAAATATACTCAAAACACATATTTTGATAATTATTTTATATTCAATTACAATCTTCCTCCTACCTTTTAACTAATACAATCTCAGATTGATCTATTCAAGAGCCTTGTGCATCAAGCAAGAAGAAACAGGATCCCACTCTTGTTACTCCTCAAGTGTCTATGTTATTCCTCAAAACCCTTGGAATAATAACAAAACAGTGGCTGTCGGGTCAACTCCGACTCATGGAGACTCCATGTGTGTCAGATTAGAACTGTGCTCCACGGGTTTTTTTCTATGGCTAATTTTTTTTGGAAGGAGATCCCTAAGACTTTCTTCCAAGGTGCCTCTGGGTTTGACTCAAATCTTCTGGACTTTTGCTTAGTAGCCAAGCATGTTGACCATATTTGCACCATCCAGGAATGCCAGGTGCCTTGAAACACACCTCCATAATCCCCTCACCCATATGAGGTATGTGGACCCTGGGGAGCCCAGCAGAGCCAGAAAATAGCCTACGTATGTCTCTGCAATCACTTCCAAAGAAACCATCAAAGGAAGTTAGACTCAGAGATGTTGTGTGACTTGCCCAAGGACACACAGTAGCAGAGTGGCAAAGCCAGGACTCATAGCAACGTCTTGTGGCCCGAAAAGCAGGCTTCTTTCCACTACATCAAAGCAGCCTCCACATCAGAACAACATAAGAGATCTCTCAACTTTAGGGCCCTTTCCTTCAAATGAGGCAGGTGACTTTGGGAATTAGCTTCTGCTACAAGTTCTCAACTTTGAGTTCTGGGTCTTCTACCAGTGGGGAACTATCAAAGCTATGAGATCAACAAGAATCTAAGAGGGGTGGGTTGGGTTGGGTTAATAGTGCTCCAAGACTTTACTCTCTCGAAGTATCAGGTAAAACTAGGGTTCCTTTCACCCTGGCCACTTGTGTCTATAGTTAGAACAGAAGTTCTCTATTACATTCACCACCAAGTCACTGACGAGTTTCAATTCTATCAGAATCCATCCACTCCCTCATCCATTCACTCACCAACAACTTCTTGAGCATCTCCAGTTTGTTGGGGCTGTGCTAGCAGCTGAGGATACAACAATGAAAAACAGACCCAACACCCAAGAAGATTGCATTCTAGTGGAGAAGGCTAACATAAATAAGCGAACAAATATGTAAACAAAGTAAGAACAGATTGTGAAAAACGCAACGAAGGAAAAGAGTCCACTACTGATAGGGTCTTTTCATGTGCAAAAACTGACCGTGTCTTCCTCTCAGAACCCACCACCTAGGCTAGGGAATGCTCTGTTAAACATGTGCTGATCACAGAAATGACAAGACTTCTTTAAGAATAAATAATGAACTATCAAAAGGGAAAAAGTCTTCCTCACACTAGGACTGAAACCGTGACAGCTGGAAGCCACCATCTAGCACCATTCAGTGTTAATAAGCCATGTGCAGCTGCCCAGGGGTCTGTCAGCCCCCTGCTAGCAGGTTCTGGTGTTTAAATACAGTTTTTACCAGTGTGGGTTCATCTGGAGGGAAGAAAGTACTGCACCTTTGATAAAGTGGTCTCTCTGTTTAATGAGTTTCCACTGGACAGCCTGGATGAATCAGGTTATTTTGAGATATTTTCTTTCCACAGGAAAGTCATAAAATGTGCTCTTCCCAACTATTAAGTGCTTTTAAGTATACAGTCCTCCTGGGTATGCATTTCTCTCTATTTTCGTCTCCTCATGCACTTTTAATTCAAACGCTAATCTCAGGTGATAAGGCAAAAAATGTCTAAATCCTCCCATTTTCCAAAGCTACAATGGGTCTCAGAGCCCAGTAAAGAGAGGGGAAAGGGCCTGAGAGCTTCTCCTGAGCATCCTGCTCCCATGCCCATAAACCTGCCCTTTGTAGCCAAAAGGGCTTAACCAGTTGCCATCGAGTCCATTCCGACTTATGGCGACCCACGTGTGCAGAGCGGAACTGCTCCATACGGTTTTCAAGGCTGTGACTTTTCCGAAGCAGATCACCAGGCCTTTCTTCTGAGATGCCTCTGGGTGGGTTCAAACTGCCAACCTTTCGGAATAGTTGAGCACTTAGCCGTTTGCTCTACCCAGACTTCCCCAATATGCCTTTGTTGTTGTTGTGTGCCGCTGAGTTGATTCCAACTCACAGTGACCCTACGTGACGGGGTAGAACTGCCCCATAGGGTTTCCTAGGTTGTAGTCTTTATGGGAGCAGATTGCCAGGTCTTTTCTCCCATTGGACCAGTTGGTGGGTTCAAACCGCCAACCTTTCAGTTAGAAGCTGAGTGCTTAACTGTTTGCGCTACCCAGGGATTCCCCTAACATGCCTTAGTAGTGCCTAGTTATGTATTGGTTTAGGATTTTCATTCTGCTCTCCAATGTCTTCTCTGGATGTATGTTAGCTTTAAAACCCCATCTGGAGCAGAAACAATATCTGCCTGCTGTTATCTAGCTCCCAGGCCCATTTAGCTGCAAAATTTGATACGTTCTGGTGCTAGTTTCATTAATTCTCTTACTAAGTCTGAAGCTTCCTGGTCACCATTCAGGTTTCAGTCTGGCCGTATTTTAGGTTTTTAAGGTTACAAAGAACTTCTAGATCTTTGTTTCCTAAAGAAAACTGCCAAATCCATCCAAGCAGTTATTTCTCTTGGATGGTGCATCCCCTGTCACCCCCTACAAGGCTCTCACTTAGGTGACAGAGATTCATGACATCGACCCATCTACTGTGGTATATCCTTACAGGGCACAGTGCTGGGGACAGAGGCACAGAGGAGGTTAGGGGATTGGAAGGTGGAGGATGGAGAGATACCATGAAAAGAAAGAGGTTACTGCTTTCAAGGGCTCATAATGTAGCCGGAAGCATAACCCCACACAAGTAATCATAAAGCAAGATAAAAAGTTGAGCAGACCACACCCAAGTAAAATAAACCAATCGGGGTGCCCGTGAGATTTTAACCTTTCTTTGAAGATACTTGAATATTCTTTTCCTAGTGTAGGTAAGATCCAAAGAACTCTGTGAAAAGAACTCTACACCTCTTATCTTCACAGTGGTTTTATTGCTTACTAATAGAACGGTGCTCAAACTGTGTGCTTCAGAGCCCAGGTGTCTTAAAGGTGGTCTGCAACTAAGTCTCCACACATCCCCCCATTCCTGCCAAGAAAACGGGCCCAGTGAATGGGAAAGGAATCTGTCCCTTCTACAATAATTCGATCTGATGAAAATATCCTGTCGCTGAAAAAAAAAACAAAGAAAAAGCAGAAAACTACTATTTTAACCCAGCACATTAGCTTGGAGACTTGATTTCTCTGCCATTTAAAGTTGCATAAAAGAAATAACCATGGTATTTCTGAGCCCAGGTGAAGAAACAGCAATCAGAAATCTTTTAGGACTCATGTTCTGCCAAAGTGTAAGAACATGTAGGAAACGTGAAGCCAGAGGAGTTTGCCTGTAAGTGGTGTTGCCCGGGTGGCTCGGGGAAACAGCCTCGTTCTCAGAACACCTTGAAGGCGGCCTGAATTCAAGGAAGATGACTTTTTTTTCCTGGTAGTACTCCAGGAACTGGAGCCTTTCAAAACTGCATGACATCATCTTTGGCCTTGAGAATTCTGAATTAAGCAAGAGGCTTTGTCTGTCCAGAGAGCAGGGTTAGATTCAGAGGATGTCTTCAAAATGATGTCAAAACCAGAATTTGATGTCAAAGCCAAATCCATCCAGCAAGAAACCAGGTGACTTCTTCTCCCAGATGAAAACTAATGGTCCTGTCTCATCTGTGGGGAGGGGGCTACAGCTGACATGCTTAGAAGGCACCCCTGAGCATGGTCCTCGGCCTCTAGCATAAGATTCACTCAAGACCCATTTCCCTACTCTACCTTCTCTCCAAATACTGCCTCTGGCTTGCCATTAATGGTTAGTCAAATGGAAATCACTTTAGCAAACCACTCTCAACAGGCTGCATCCCAAGCTACTCTGCAGCTTTAATTGCTTCACCAGTCACTACCTACAGTAAAGGCCTCTTCAGCTCATTGGGCAAAGCTTTATCCAGTTCTGCCTCTTCAATTGTAGGTGACCCATGCTCCAACATGTTTGGTAGGAAAAGTTGGATATATGACTGCAAATGAAGGGTCCTCACTGCCAACCAATCAGAATGCCAGGATATTGCTTTTTAGGAAATCAAATCCAGTCAACACATTTATGATCTTTAAACTCAAGGATGAAGCGATACCATATGCATTTCCAGAAAAGGCAGAGGAGGCCAAAAGAATAAAAAATACAGCCTTTAGTTGAAGGCTATAAAGCTTAAAATAAAACTTCTGCTTCTTTTTTTTTTTTTTAATTCAATTTGAGGGTTGTGAAGGACTGAAATGAAATAATCCATAATCCGCAATTCAAACCAGAAGGTTTGGAATAGTTTATAACCACAAACAAAAACAAGCCAATTAAGATGGCCTCTTTTTATAACCAGAAGGAATTCCAGAGAGATGTCTTTATCCAATCGCAAGTTAACAGCAGACACAATACATCTACAAATTTTATACTTGCAATTTTTGACTATTACTGGATGTTTACCCTTATCCAGACTTCTTAACTCATCTCCAAAGTTCACACATTTTTCTCAAGAATCAGAAAATCTCAGCTAATTAATATATATGGTCAGGTTCCCATCAGGTACAAAAAAGAACTGAATGAAAGATGCTACTAAGGAATGTAGATTAGATCCTTTTTCCAAAACATCACTCAAAACACACAGACATTGGTCTAGATACATAAGAGGTTTCTGGGAACGGAAGGCACAAAGAATGGTCATTTCTGAATCTCTTTCTTTCCAATATCGCTATGGAGGTTCAGACAGCTGCATACAAAATTCTCAGCAAGTCAGAATTTGAAGAACCCCACAATGACCTCATGCAACTCATTCCATCTCCTTGTGCCTCAGTTTTTCTCATTTGCAAAATGAGAGTTTGCCCTAGAGCAGGGCAAGCAACCTTTTCTGCATAAAGGCCAACTCAGGAAAAATACAAACATGAGGGTGCTCCACATTCCCTTATTCAAATGCAAATAGTTTACTGAATCCCAAAGAAAAATAATGTCTGCTATTACAGCTTAGATTACCACTTTACTGAATGGAAAAACACTAGTCGGAAACTTTGTGCTGTTCTCCAGCCAAGCAAATGTTAGCACTCTGGCATGTTTGTACAGTAGAAGCATGGAGACAATTTTCTATTATTTGATACTTGACTTAGACGGGGGTGACATTTTGAAGCTAAGAGCCATGAAGCTAAGTGTTGATAATCATGCTACCACTGGCTTCGAATTAACATCACCTGGGAAGCTTAAAAAAAAAAAAAAATTCTCTGGTTCTCAGGCCCAGGCCCCACCATAGTAAATATCTAAGTACCTCAGGGTGGGGGCGCAGACAACTACATACACTTTACAGTTCATCATTGAAAACTTGGGCACCCGCTCTTAGATTAGCCTTTGAGAACCACTGATCTAGAAGATTCTAAAATCTCTTTTGAACTCGAAATGATTACAAGTCCACACTTGCTTCAGATATCAGATAATCTCCCAGATAAGCGTCCTCTAGTAACTTTGTGATCACCACTTAAGTTCTCAGACTTTGGATATTATGTGTACATCTCTTGGACTAACTTCAAGATTAAATCTCATAGAACATCTCATGGTTTTATTAGTCAAAATACGCAACAGAAAAATGTATTCTGTACTTAAAACCCAAAAAAGCAAACCCGTTGTCATGGAGTTGATTCGGACTCATAGTGACCCCGTATGACAGAGGAGAACCGCCCATAGGGTTTCCAAGGCTGTAATCTTTACGGAAGCAGACTGCCACATCTGTCTCCCACAGAGGCTGTACTTAGGAGGTTCAAAAGTATAAATGTAGAATGAGAGTGGCAAACTTAAGTGTCTACAGCGTCAATAAGTAGTGTAAGACATTTATAAAAATAAAAGTAGATATTTCTTCAAAAGCTCTGTTTAGATCAGACAAAATCCCACCAATGGGCCTTATCCAGTATAAAAGCCCAGCTGTAGATTTTATATTAAGATGCCTATGTAGATTCACTGCCTGAGATGAGAGAAATGACAAAAAACAAAACCAAACCCTAGGATGTTGTGAAAAAGACAGGGACTCCATGAATGATGAGGAAGGTGAAGGGTGAGTGGAGAACGAAGGAGGAAAGGGCAGTGCCAGAGGGTGCCAGTCCTCTCTGGGGCTTGTCTGAAGGGGCATGAAGCTCATAACCAGATGGAAGGCCAATTCCAATTTGGCTTTCAATATTCCTTCTCCCCAGCCTCTCTACACCCACATACACACACTGAAGCTGAATAAGTGGCAAAGCACAACTCCTAGCATGGGTACACCCCTCCCCCTGCCTACTGAATAACTCCAGGGCTTAGCATTCAACAGCCTTCCTCAACTGGCCCCATCTTCTTTCCATCTATCTCTCTGAAGACTCCCATTCATGCTTGCTTGTCCCAGCCATCTAGTCATTCTAAGTTACTCAAATTCTACCTACTTTCTTCTAACTCCACACTTTTTTTCCCCCATTTGATTCTCTTTTCCTATAAGACCATAAGCATCCCTGTCTAAATTCCATCCATTCCCCAAGATTCTGATCTAACGGCATCAATGCCTTCCAGCTTTCCTTTCCCTCATCTCTAAATGAGGAAGTGCTTTACATGTAGAGGGCACTAATCTTTTCCCACCTTGTTTATAATTACAATTACCACTTTTCCCAGATGGTAAGTAACTTACGGACCAGAACCACTGGCCTAGATATTTTCATATCTTTCAAAATGCTTGCACACACAAGGTACTCAGTACACGTGTGGTCAGGTGGCTTGCTGAATGTGTGGTCATTCATGCATCCATTCAACAAGAGAATAAATACTCTGTTCAAACAGTACCTCTAATGCCCTGAAACTTATCAGAAGCTTCTTCGGTACATTATACACCATCTTGTTGTTGTATGGGGAAAAAAAAAAAAGGAAAACAAACCTTATAAAGACACAGAAGATACAAAAGCAGGAAAAACTGATTCTGTGAAATTTGCTGGCACTCTCCCTATCAATGAATAACAAAAAGTTCCTGGGTTGCAAAAGACATTTCACAATATTGTGCAATATCACGTAACTATCTGCAGTCACAGTTCATAAAAATGTGTATTCCTATTCGTAACAATAAAAGTCTGGGCTACGGGGTTGATTCCTAAATTTATGAGACTAACCCTGAATGAGTAATCATATTCTGCACATGGATGAAAGCTATAATTAGCTCAGGATTTTGCAAAACTACGAGCTCTAGTGGTGAGGAGTCCTGGTCCTATCAACAGACCCAACCAAGTGAAAAATTACAGTATTTATTTGTATATAGGGCACTTGATAAACTAAATATTTCAAGTAAATTCATGTCTATGAAATGCACATTTATATGTACTTCATTTGAGCATTATATTCTCTTATAAACACATACATATACCCTATATACTAAATAAAACATTTGGTATGCATGTATATTTACATAAATTTTTTTTGAGTCAGAAATCATGGCAGATATCTCTACTCTAAATACCAGATTATCTGAATACCATAATGCTTGCCATCTTTTTCTCATTCCGAGTCCCTGACATCAAATCATTATCCAAGGCTGTGGAACAATATGCTTTATCTGGCAAGAAACACTGGCTATTCCATTTGAGCTCAAATAATTTCATTTTCTTGACTTTGTGTCTCTTACTGTCATTTTACTACAGTACAGAGATATCCCAGATTACTTCTTAAGGACAGAAAAAAAAAAAAAAACGATTTCTTATTCAATTGGAGAAGAAACTGCACAACTTAATCTGATCATTGTGTGCAGGAGAAATTATTCCCAATGACGACATCTTCCTAGGTCAATTGATTTTATTATAGATTCATCTTTGTGTGCTATATTAATGCAGTTCTTTCTTCTTATTTCAAGATTTTAATCTTAGTTTGCTTTGCTAACATTTTACTGGTTGAAAATTCATGCTATAAAAATCCGGGCCATCAAATTTTCCCGTGGGCTAAAAATAACCCGTTCCTGTCAGTTAGAATTAGCTGATAAAGAGTGTCAGAGCCTGTTCTGAATAAGTTTGATAACTTCCTGTTTATGTGGCATTGACCCTTGTCTAATAAAGCTTCTTTGCCCTAGAATGAGAGAAGACTCTGCTGCATTCTATTCCTTAATGGCCAATGCTGATTACTTTTGAAAGCCTTTAATACATTTCCCATATTAGACGTGAACAGATGTCAGGTATGTTGCCAAGGGAAATTTCTTTTATGCAATCTTGGCTTGTTGTACAATAATAGCCCTTTCTCAACATGGGAAAAAATTACAGACCCAACTAATTTCCCTGACAGGGGAGAGTTACATATGTTTTCCACTTGTAGTTTTTACGACAAGTTTACAATTTTGCCAAACCTGGAACTAATTGGGACCATTTCCAAAAGCGGCCCAATAAACCCCCAAAAGTGTAGAACCATTTGAAAAGGCAGTCAATGATGGCTTGCTTTTGCATCTTCTCCATTTTGGTCGGGGGCGGGGAGGGGGGGGTCATATTGCAAAATTATTTCATTTAAGTTGCTTAAACACTTACTGTTTCATATCCTCCCAGTTTTTGAGCAGCTTGAAACATAGTCCAAAGGTTAACTGTTAGAGGGACAATAAGTATTTAGATAAGCATTGCATTAACATACTTCCAAGAAATCTCAATTAAAACATTTTATTTTTCAATGAGAAAGAGAAAAAAAGAAATACCAACGTACCCCAGAGAGCTAACTTTTTAGGAAACTATTTGCCAAAGGGCATTCATTCAACAACAGGATATATTATCACTACTTAAAATATTGCTTAAGAAACAGCCACAAAACTACGGAAATGGTTCTACTTTGAGGATAAAGGACAACACAAATTTAGTCCTGTTGCCATCAATAAGGCAAGAAAAGCTAAGCTAGATTGTCCTTGGGAAAAAAGTGTGTGATTTCTAAACTGGGGTTGCTTTCATTCAACCCTTAAAAAGAAGACATTAAATGGTAGTATATAATGCTTCCCTCAGATAAGAACTTTCCATAGTAAATAAATAACAGCTAACACAATTATGATTGCCTTCCTAATAGAACACCTGATGGGAGCACTATATTAAAGGCTCACACCGTATTTCGCCTACACCCAGTGCCTTCCCGTGACTAGGTAAACAAATATTCCGAACAGGAGGTGGAAGGGATACAACAGATCAAAGGGGGCCGAGGAAGACATTCATTCACAAAGGAACTGAGTGATGAAACCACTTAGTCCCCTAACTTTAACTGTGAACTGATACATATATATCTCGTATATATAATATATACAAGTTTCTATTTATAAATATATATTTAAACAGGTTTCTCTTTACAGAGTTTGCATATGTTTACGCTGTTAAACAACTACGCCGAATCGTTAGCAACCCTGTTCATTTGTACCAAATATCATGGAATGGGGCTGCTATGGATTTGATTCCTTTACAAGGGGGAGAAAATTGAACTTCAAGTAATTCCTTAGCAAAGGAAATGAAAATAATAGTAAAAAAAAAAAAAAGGCTGTTTGACACAACACGTTCTCAAAGCCTCATTGAACCTTGTACTATTTCAAAGCTATCAAGAGCTCTGCCTCGGCCTTGATTTAATCTGAACCAATGCATAATGCAACAAAGCTGTTCATAGTACATTAATTTTACTTCTATTTCAAGCAACCAGTTTTCAGACAAACATTGTAATCATTCGTAGTTATATAAGTTTATAATGGCTGCGAGTGTTCTGTTGCAATCAGCGCCAACTGCTATTAGGTATGTAAATTGTTATGTAAAACATACAGGTTTGACATTCTTCATCAAAATGACACATGGTTTTAATCTAGGAAGATATGTTTGGAGAAAATAATATTTCAAGCCAGGGGCTCATCGCTTTGTGAGCCACTAAATCCGGACAGAGGCAAAATATATATTCGGTTGCAAAATCAGCAGAGGATCTGGATTTCTTCTCTTTTTATAAGGAATTCTGCTCAGCTCTGCGTCCCCTGTTCTACTTACAAATAAATGATGTCACTTAAAACATACACATCCAACTAACTCAAAATAGGGCCCCCCTGTTCAAATTTGTGTATTTCTTGTTTCCTCTGAAGCCAGATTTTTCTCTCTTAACCACTGCGGGTTTAGGGAATCTATTTTCTCTTTGTGGTTGTTTTGCCCACCTTTAAACGTCCTCCTTTTAAAAGCTGCCTTTTTACAGGCAACATCTGTGCCTGATAAAGCTACGTCATATTATTATCTCAGAAGAAAGGCGTTAGAGACACTTGAGATTGACAAAACAGAAAATGAGAAACTTTCAACATGTCTATTTCCAGTCATAATCAGTGGATTCAAGCCTATAAATATCTCCCTGCAACTGCCCCAGAAGGGAACAATGTAGCGGAAAAAGGCAGGGGAAAAAAATGCCTGGCTGGGACAACTTTTAGCTTTAGTATAAACACAGGGCACCAGCCCCAAATTAGGATTTCAACATAATCTCTTGAGTCCATTTTTTTTTTCCAATTCAAAGAATCTGAACAGTTTCGATATTTCAGAAATGAAAACAAGTATACTTACTCTGTTTAAAACCTAAATAGGGTATTCGCTCGATCGGCGTTTTCCTTTCTTTCATGTATTTATAAAGTGCCACAAGGAAGGCCTGCTCATCTGCCCTGCACTCTTCACCAATGGTAACCTTTGGTTTTTCTTCATTTGAGACTTTTTTACAGTTATTATGGTTATTCTTCGGTTTGGTCAAGGCTGACCTGGCCTCACATTTCACCTGGAAAAGAGAATTGGCACCTCAAATTAGGCACAGCCTCGGAATGCTTACAAAGACATCGCTAAATATGAATTGTCTTAGACCAGGGCGTGACAAACTTTCTATAAAGGGCCTGATAATAAATATTGTAGGCTTTTAAACCATACAGTCTCTGTCACAACTACTCAGCTCTGCTGGTGTAGTGTGAAAACAGTCACAGACAACATGGAAACAGATGGGTGTGGTACTTCAATAAACTTTATTTATAGAAACAGACGGCCAGTGGGCCACTGTTTACCAACCCTCTTTTAGACTCCTCTGTAGTATGCTGACGTGAAACCAGCAACAGTGTTTGATCCAATTGGGTCCTCTCTTCTTGCTCCTTTATCACTTTATTTTCCTAAGGGGCACCATCAGTTAACATGCCCTTGGACAAGCCTGCCTTCTTACCATTATAGTCCCATATTTGGCACTTTGTATCAAAATGACAGGCAAGTTTATTTCTTCATAGTAAACTCATCTTGTTGATATTCTAGCAACCTTGAAAAATATAAGCATGTCAATGGCAGGAGATACTGGCATCAGGAATAGCAGAAAGGTTCTAACTGTCTGTGACCCTAGAATGATGCCCAGACACACTCTCCAACCCGTTGCCGTCGAGCCGATTCTGACTCATAGCGACCCTACAGGACAGGGTAGAACTGCCTCATAGGGTTTCCAAGGAGCAGCTAGTGGATTTGACCTGCTAACCAAAAGGTTAGCAGCTGAGCTCTAAGTAGGATACAAAAGATTCCACACTTTAATGGGGTCTCTTAATTTTCAGTCAGCTCTGGGAATATAACCAAACCAGTCAACCCCGACTCATGGTGACCCCATGTGTCTCAGAGTGGAACTGTGCTCCAACGGGTTTTCAATGGATGATTTTTTAGAGGTAAATCGCCAGGCCTTTCTTCCAAAGCACCTGTGGGTGGACTTGAACCTACAACCTTTTGGTTAGCAGCTGAATGCATTAACTGTTTGCACCACCCAGGGATTCTGAGAATATAATAAGAAGATGTTAACTTGCCACAAGAAAAAGGAGAGGTCAGCTAAAAATCCAAGAAGTATTAGTGAAAAGTTCCATAATTAAAAAATAAATGGTGGTGAATGGGTCAGATACTCTTCCTTCCACACTAGAAGCAAACATGGAGCTGGGCATATCTAGCTGCCAACCTAATGTTCCCTCCTCACTGGCGTGTTCTACAAGAGGCCTTTGATGGTTGTTAAATATAACGCTAAGTTGCTGAGCTATTTTAATTGTAAAAGGGGGAAGTACAAAGGGTCAGACTTTGACTTCAAGTGCACCCATGGGGAATGTGCACATTCCAATATTCTTTACATCTCCATATCTAACATCAAGCAAGAAGAGGGCAATACTGGAGAAATGTTATGAATAAAAATGTCCCACACAGTCTCCAACATTTTCCTTTCTAGATTCTGACCCCACTTTTTCGTTCCTTGCAAATCTTCTTTCCCAAGCACTGAGAACATAAAAGATGTTGCTTATTTATTAAAGGGAAAAGCATCCTCTGTAAGGGCTTTCTTTATTGCTTATTCTCTCAAGTGAACACCCTACTTTAATATCTTCAGACTGGTCCTGGAAAAATAAAACTTCCTGCACAACTCATTGAACTGGGCCTCTAGATAAGATTTTAATTTTTTAAAGGACTGTAGAAGTGGGATTAAAACTCTCTTTCCGTGTAGTTTTTTATTTACAATATTTTCAAACTTTAGTGCTTTGTAACATTATCTGAAGACGAACATCCTATGAAATTTGATGTTGTCATCATTTTTCACTGCCAGATTTTAGGTTGTTGGCGCTAAAGTTCTAATGAAATCTATAATTTAATGGCTTTTAAAAAATTGTAAAAATCACTCCAGTTTTAATCTGTATTGCCATTTGGCCTTTTTTGAGTACTTCCTATGTAACTAGGCTCTATTCTAATTTGGCATTTTTCATGTATTATCTCATTTCACTGTC
>NW_004443943.1:2457206-2468882 GCF_000243295.1 Trichechus manatus latirostris
TTAACCTTCTGTGTCACCTGCATAGTAACACCCAGAAACAGAAGGAAATCACAGACGGGGTGCACAGATCATGTCCAGGTAATTCAGACGCCCTGCTTCCCAGGAAAGGCTCCAGGTGAAGCCAGGCTGCCACCTACTGAACTCCACCCTGAGCCTTAGTAAGTTTCCCCAGCATGTATTCCTTGGGAGACCAGGTGCTTGGTAAAGAGTGAGCAGTGGTTTCCTTTCTTGGACTAACTTGATAATATTTCTAACACAAATGAGCTCTTCAAGGTATTGTTTTGTTTATGGGTAGGACCAGGTCAAGTTCCTTTCTATATTTTTTCACATTTACCCAAAACATTCTCAACATTTTAAAGAAGTATTTCCACAAATCTACTAAATTATTACAGTGCGGGTGTCAATGGAAACAGGAGCTAGTCTTCCTGTTGACCTTGAGAAAGCTCAACCTTTTGATGGTGATAGTCAATTACAAGATCTGTTTTTCTGAGCCTGAACACCACACACCTGTCGCGATCACTCCAGGTGCTTTGGGTCTCCTGCTGAATAGTACATCCAAGGTGACTGAAGAAGTGCCAAGTAAAGAATCTACATTTAACGTTTTCAATGAACCACCACCCATTTGATATTAACTACATCCTTCCACGGGATTGAGCTATAACCAGTTTAGCCTTCAACTGGGACATCAAGGTGTACCGAACCATTAATAAAGAAGCTAGAATTCTAATCTCTATTTGGTCACTAATTTGCTAGGTGACCCTCAGGTGGTCTTCGGTAAAATGGGAAGGATAATCCCTAGGGGTAGTTCTGAGGACTAAATGAGATTAAAAATATTGAAAAAAAAAAAATTGGAAGTATAACATTTGGAAATATTGAAAGTATGTTTGTGATTTAAATGAAAGAACATATTGCACACACATCACGGTTTCCCTTTTTATGTTGCTTATAGAAGATAAGCCACCTGTTATACACTTCTGGCCTTTGGAAAATGCTTACAGGATGTGAGAAGTCACTTGTCTTCTATCAGTATAGGCCATTCACTTGAGACCTAGGCCAAGAAGATTTCTTTGGTATAGAACACCCTATGAACAGGCCTGGGCCCCAGATCTGCTGCTATAAGATGACCCCAGGGAAAGAGCAAGGCTTGAGTTGGACACATTCATGACATCTTCAGAGAACCAACAGTCTCCTCTTGGAAAGCCATCAAATTCTCCCTCCCTTAGAAAACAGAGTCTTACAAAGCTAGTTTCCATGCAGTCATTGAGAGAGTAGAATCTTTTGGAGGTGATAGGCAAACTACTCAATTTGTTTTTGCAGTCACGGACACAATAAACCCAGTAGGTCCTCAGGAAGTTATCCTTCTCTGTAGTTAGAAATGCTCTGTTTGTGGCACTTTTGGAAAAAAAAAAATCATACAAGTCGTGGTCTCAAAGTCAAACTGCTCACTTTCCTCTAAACTGCTGCTTCCAGTTCAGCAAATCATCAGGTGGTCTCTGGTTTGTAGTCTCTTCTGCAGCGTTTCATGAGAAAAGGCCACTTTAAGACACGAATATCTGTTTAATGTCCATCTTAGCCCCACACATGGCTTGTTCATTCTGTGGGGATTTTAGACCTCTCTGATAGTGTCAACAGTCAAGCCTGTCATACTTCAAATCTGCCAATCTTTCTCTTCTAGATGAAGCGTTCTCTCCAGAATCACCAGAAGCAACTAAATCAGGATTATAATCCAAGATTCTGAGAAGAGCAGGGGAACTAGACCCATCCCCAGAAGCTGAATGCAGCGTGACATTCGTCTATTCACCTTTCAACTCCATTCACCACTGAACACCAACAATGGAAGAATGATCCATTTCCTCATAAAGATTCTAAATGGCAGCACTGGCAGAGGTGGGGTGGAAGGCGTAACTTAAAAATATCCAAGCTTGACTATTACTCCTCCTTAGGAAGAAAGGTCAGTGAACACCAAATACAGCCCATCTGGAGAGCAGGCTGCTGTTGCCTTAGTTTTGTGGGCCTGAGTATGAGTCGTGAACTGTCTTCCACAGAAAGACACATCAGAGGTATTGCTGTTCAGATTAATTTTATGAGTTTCATAAAACTCCCTGAGGCATACTTTGGGTAGTGACTCCAAATGACATGCTGCAGCAAACACATGACGTCACCCTAAGGGTATGGTGCAGGACGCCAACACAAGACATTGCCAGTCCAAGCTTGGCCAAATGCTTCAGTCCCAGAACCTTCTCACTCCATTCTGCAGTATCTTGCAGGAGCCTGCAAACCACATCACAGGGTGCACTGTTCCTGCTGACATCCTTCAAGAACAAAGTCAAAGGCCTGGGTAGGTAGTTCTAAGGGACGTCTTTCTTGGTATCCATGTGAATTAATTTCCAGAATGTTAAAAGAGCAGAACAAAAATATCTTTAAGCAAAGACAGATTTGTTTTTAACCAGAAAATGGAAAATACACACATCTACTGGTTGATCTCTTCTTAACACTTTGCAGTCTTGAAAGATATGAAAACCTCTTAATCAAAAAGTCTTCAAAACTTCCTGATGAAATAACCATATTTGAAGGTAAGATCTGTAGAATGTGAATGCCTAGGATTTACTTCATTACTGGGTGGGGGTGACTGCGTAGCAGACACACATAAGATCATCAATACGTGACTGGACTCCTGTACTTCTGAGTAAGATTCTTCCAAATTCATCATTAATCAAACTGCTTCCATTTTCAGAAGTTTAGTCCTTGGGTCTGGAAATACGGTGCCAGTTGAAACGTGGTCTTCAATTTAGGTTCTAAAGGAACAACAATTGCTGCCTTTGGCACAGAAACACCACCTAAACTCAAACACCCAGTACACGGAACCATGGAAATCTGACCCAAGCCCCCAAAAGTAAAAAAGATAAGTCTAAAAATAGGAAATAACACTTCACCCTGCCTGGTGCTAAATATTTCAGGCATGCACTTTCAAGATTCCAAGGAATGCTTAGGCTAAAGAGGGGGCCCTGAAAATAGACTAGAATTTGGATTTTCATTCTGTATTAATAGAGATCTTTAAAAAACATATAAATACATATGGGTATATGCATATACATGTACATATATACATATGTATATATGTAACACACACACATATATAAAATATCTTTCTATGTGCCTTTAATTTTACTCTAATGTAAATTAGAGTTGACTTTGGAGAAAGCATGAGCAAAAAAGATTAATCCAAACCATTTCTAATTTCATCCTCTGATAATCTCTGAAACATATTTAGATGAGTACATTCAGAAAGAGGATGGCTAAGCTGGTCTATTTTTGATACAAGCAGAGTAAACTATGTCATTGTGTCACCTACTATGAAATCTCAGCCTCAGTGACGTGAGCGCTTAATCATCTGTCCTTTACCCAACAGGCCAAACTGGGTGGTGGGAAGTCTTTCTGTTGACTAATCAAAATGCCTACACCTCCCCCCACACCCCCACACACAGGGGGCGGGGAGGTGGCAGGAACAGACATAGCAGAGAGCTTCGAAAGCTCAGAATACCAAAGTCAGAGTCTGAATTGAAAACTGCCACCAAGACACAGAAAAATAAAAATAAAAAGGTGCAGCACAATGAATGCCATGCAATGAATGACAGTACCTTGGCAACGGCTTTGCCATCGGAATTATTGTTGGAATCCTTAACGCCACTGAATGAATCTCTTCTCTGTGGGCATGATTTCTTTTTGCGTGGTCGGCCTTTAAGATTTGGCGCTGAAAACAAATGGAGAACAATTTACATACGTTTTATTTGCATGGGTTCCCTTTTTAAAGACTGAGCATCATACTACCGGTGGTTCCCTCTAACTGTGCTGAGAAATGTACACATTTGAGGCAGCCAATACTCATTTGATGCTTCTCTCTCTGAAGGGTTGCATCTTGGTAGACGATACATTTCTGTACCATGTTTCCCAAAGCTAATCTCTTACACTTTAACATCTCTAACTAATAGAAATAAAATGAAACTCTTAGTTCTAAAGAATGATGTTAGAGAAAATGCACGGTCCCATTGTTGGAAAAGAAACATTTTGGATTGAAAGACAACCCCGAACCGGCTCTGAGATTATGCTTTGTTTTTTGTTTTGTATTCTATTTTCAGAAACCTAAGTGATATGCCAGACCATTATGGTATCATAGTAATGTAATGTTTGAAAATATCTCACTTCGAAAGTGTCTGGCGGCATCAAATTATGCAGAGATAGGTGGATAGCTAGCTACTCACAGAGACACATACAGTAACAATCTGAAAAATATTATCACATGTATTTACTAATAATATTACGACCAGCATGTTTCAAATCTTAACAAATCCGGCAGATACATTTAAACCAGCATGCTTCTCTTTTCTTTTTTAATATATTTGTTCATGAAAATCATGAGGGTTGTTTGAAACAACTTCCAAAGATCACATCGAGGTAAGCCTAAGTCTGTGGGGATTTATACTTTTTAAAAGCCGTAGATAAGATGCAAATCAAAGTTATATTTCATCCTTGATGCTAAGTTTGATTCCCTCTAAGATCCACAGACAAAAAAATTTAAAAAAAATTTTAAAAGGCTGCTATTTATTGAGTGTTCTGATTGTCCGGCCGCATCAACTTTCACATTTAACTTCATCAGTCACCCAAGTCAAGCAAAACTAAAACAAACCAACTAGCAAACCAGCCCCTGAATAAATACCAGACTAATGAATTACACCCCTAACAATTCATTTCAAACCTTTCAAAGGAGCCACACGTTTTTATCACTTTAAGGACTGATTATCACAATGCCAAATCTGAACAGCACACATGCTCGTAATTGTTGTTAATCTTACTTAAATGTCATCCAGTTAACCAATGTTTTCAGGACATTTCACATTGTGCTAATTTTACAAACCCAATTAATCCGACTCATTTAGCTCTTCTACTGTGGATAACAGTTTGCTGTTGATAAAGCTCAGGAAAGCAGAGCTGCCTTTACAATCAGAGAGGCCAAAGTTTCCAAAGCGGACTGGGGCTCAGGTTTTCCCTCCCCAAGCCGCTCTCCTCCCAGCCGCAAAACATTTGTCTGAAACAACATTCAGAAAGCCAGCAGGGAATGATCAAAGGTAAACAAGCTCACAAATAAAATCAAGCGAATACAAAGTCGCGATTACCCATTCCAGTCGACAAACATCTGCCTGACTGATGCCTGTGCTCAGGAACGCTCCAGCATGTGACTGCTCCGCTGCCACATCCCTGGAAGTCTCGACTTGGTGTGGATGTCAGCTTTCCTCCAAATGAGAGCTGTGAGGCTCCGCGCGCGGCTTACAACTCCCCTCCCCCCACGGCTCCATTACTCATGTAAACACACGGCAGTGACTCGCACCGACAGTGTGTGGGATGAGCTCTGAGGACTTTGCTGGAGTTGCCAGACCGGCAGGGAGGGCTCTGCTCTCTCCACCTCCCTTCACGGGGCTGGTGATTTCATCTGGCTTGTTTTGTGGCTCCTGACCTCTTGCTCCCCTGTCAGAACGTGATGCCACGTTCCATGAATCTGATACAGCCTGGAGCCAGGGTGTGGACTATGTTGTTTAGAAGACTTGGGGTAGCACAGAAGTGTTTCCACAACTGACCCACGTGATAAGACTTTAATGACCATGAAGGAAGGAGGACTGTGAGGGAAGGATGTACTTTCACGTCCCTTATCAAAATGACAGCCGAGCAGAATGCTTACAGAAACAAATAGAGCTTGGGGTTATGGGGTAGGTGGGACACATTTCGTGAAAGGAACACATATAGTCTCTGTCTTAAGACTTGTTACTCTGATCTTCCTTTCCTAACATTTTGATGAAAAGCATTTAAAGGTAAAAGGCGTTTATTTCCAGAAAAGCATTCAAATTCAAAAGGCCTTTTAGAGAGAGAGGACTTGCATTGAACATGCTGTCTTAAAAGAAGGCAAAGGTTCCAGGAACTGACAATCACTCATCCCCAACTCGGATCTATTTTCTCTATTCTTCAAGCTGTTTTCAGAGCCCCAGAAAAGTACATGTCCTTCCCCAGTAGATTCTGAGAATTACAAATTTAGAATAGACTAGCACCTAATATTCTGGTCACACAAACTTACACTCTAAATGGGATTTGATCAAGAAAAAGGCCATTTGTTCCTAATAAGGCAAGTACACTGGTATTTCAGGTATGGTTAAGTAAATCCCAACAACTGCTCAAGGTTCAAATTCAAGTACTGCTGTAGTCTCTCCCCTCTAGGCTCTTTTTCTGTCCTTCTCCTTTGAATGTATCACTTTATTCCTTGTATTATATACAGTTGTATTTTATGGCTTATAATCACATTCGACTGGAAAGTCCTTAAGGGCAGGGCCATGTTGGGTTCATCTCCCATCTGTACCAGCACCACACACAGGAGGCAGCATTGCATAAGATGAATTTGTTGAATGAACAAGTGACTAATGGAAATACAGATGCCTATATACTCAACTTTCATTTCCTCATGAGCCGGGCCCACCAACCTCACCACGTGGTATTCTTATCACATTGGGCATTTGTTAAACAGCATTCACCTTTGCTATTTCTACTTAAACTCTGGGAACATAAGCCAGTGACTTGAGTTTGTGATGGAAATTGAAATAGGAGAACTAAGGCCTTTGGCCCCTGACTTGCTATTTAGCCATTGTGTTTGGCTTCTCAGTAGGACCATGCTCTTGTCCCATGTGCAATGCACCAATGCCCTAAAGGGCAGATGTTCAAAGTCCCAGTGATCTCAGAGCATGCAGGACTGGATAGGAGCCCCAGAGAACTTTTGGATATGTAAGACCCCAGGGTGAAGCTTTGGGACTGAGGGGCTGGCCCTTGGTGACAAAATTTCTAGTCCCAAAGCCAGTTTTTTTTACCCCTGCAGGGTCAAGAAACCGAATCATTTCCTATGTGGATGAGTGAAAACAAATCCATGATGGTATGGTGGTCGTCGTAGGGTGTGGAGTGGAGTCAGGGTAAGGGGTCTGGCCTTTAATTCTTTTATATAAGAGACAGTCCCACCTCCTCCCAACCACCCTGGATGGACCTATATCTGATATCTTCTTGAAAGATAAAGGCTATGTACCTACTGACAGAGCCAAAATTCTAAGACTCCAGAATTAGACCAGCTCCAGTGGTTTAGGGGAGACTGATCTCTAGCAGCAAAGCCATGCTGAGAGGCCAGAAGTACACCTACTGATATCATATTTGGTTCCAGATAGTTCTTAAATAATAATAATAAAGCAATAACTGCATGTTATTTTACATGTGTCGCTTTAACAGATGTCTATAATCCACTGCCCAGCACTGGCTTGGTTCATCATAGATTCCACCAAATGTTCTTTGCACAAATATTCAATACTATACATGAATATTAATAATAAAAAACCCATCGCCATCGAGTCAATTCCAACTCATAGCAACCCTATAGAACAGAGTAGAACTGCCCCCATAGGGTTTCCAGGGAGCAGCTGGTAGATTCAAACTACCAAATTTTTGGTCAGCAGCTAAACTCTTAACCATTATGCCACCAGGGCTCTGACTATTAATAATAGGTAATAATAATAGCTAACACTGATCACTTTCTCTGTGCCAGTCACTGTTCTAATAAGTGCTCTACAGACAACAGTTCATTTAAAACTCACAAGAAGCCAATGAGGAAGGCACTATTATTATCCCCATTTTACAGACTAGGAAACTGAGAGAAAGATGAAATTACTCATCTCAGGTCGTGCAACTGGTTCCTGGTAGAACGATTCCAGCCAAGCAACTGGACTTTATCCAATTCCCTTATTATAATAACAGCCCCTGTTTTAAGCAACTTATCTCTAACAGACACAGACACATACACTCACTCTCATAATGAGGTATTTGTATTATTAACTTGGCATCAACAGGGAGCTTTCTCCAAATAAAAGGACACTCAAATAGCACATGGCCCGAGGTCGCTGCAGCCTGTCCCTGGCAGCAAACAGCATCACAATGGCTTGACAGCAAGCAGGGTCCCCATCAGTCCTGAATCAGCAGTAGGTGACGGGGTTTCCACTAAAGCCACGGAATCCCTATAAAACTTAGAAACCGAAGGGGCTACAGTCACAGCGACACACACGTTACCACCTCACAATGGGCCGTTGACTCTTCTGCCTTAACAGTGAAAGATCTCTGGCTTAAAAAAAATCTTTCCTCTTGGACTGCCCATCTGTTCCTCTTACTCAGTGCTATGAAATTAACAAGTACTCACCTTTGTGAAGTCACCACTATTTCTATAGACGTCAATCCCAGGAGAATCAAGCTAGCTCTCAGTGCTCTGGGCTAGTTTGACATCTAACCCTTTTTTTTTTTGGGGGGGGGGGATGGTAACACCCTCAAATGTTAATGAATTATAGTCTCTTTATTTTCTTGACAATATAGCAAACCATTTTTTTTTTTTAAGGTTCTAGCAGCTTCAGGTTGCTAACATTAGTTTATATATTTACTTCAATGTGGGCTCAGACAAGCTATGTGGCGGGGCAGCGCAGGTGTGGGAAACTTTCATCTCAACCCCAACTCTTGCAATAATAATAATAAAACAAAGGAAATGTAACCAGTTACTGGCAAAGTAAATTGCTTTTGGCTTAAATGTTCCTGTTTTTTCTACTGAGTTCTTCCTGTCATGATCGTCTCTCTCCCTTTTTTTTTTTTTTCCTAACATTTATACTCTTGGAAATACCACGGAGATAAACTGCTATAAAAGCTGGATTGACTCATCAGTTAACAACTCTTTCTTCCCATTTTGTAGAGAGAGTTTTGTTGCCAATGCAGCTACATATTCTCTTGAGAAATCTTTGTGAGCTTCCACTCAGAGATAGGACTTATTTGCTGGTGGGGATGGAGTCAGGGGAATGGAAAACCAGGCATAATTTTTCAAAGAGTTTGACACCAGGGGTCAATGTCTAGAGGAAGTCAGCAGAGCATTAACTCATTTGATTTGCAAGTTGCGTGTGTGTGTGTGTGTGTGTGGTGTGGTGTGTGTGTGTGTGTGTGTGTGTGTTTTAAACACCAGCCAGAAGACAAAACTCCAATGATTGAAGTATTAGGAACCGACAAACATTGTTCTATGTACAGTATGCATTACTGATAATACTTTGCATTTCTGTAATGCCTTTCCTCTGAGGATCTCAATGTTCTGATACTTGTTCTTTACAGACAATAATCTTAAAATACTCTGGCAAGTTTCAGCATGGAGCATTGCTTTTTCTGGAAGAAAAAAAAAACCCCACCCTAATTTAGTTATCATTTAGTGTGTTCTATTTTCAATGTTTCCCTTTTGACTATTTAGAAACTTCCTCTTTCACTACAACAAAAATAGGATGAGTGTTTTTAAAGTTATTAATGTATGAGTAAAAGATTTAGAAACCAAGAATGGCAGAAGGCTTGATCAAAGCCACTCCTGAAATTTACGAGCGTAATAAAGGCATTTCACAGACAATCTCTTACAGAATTTCAGTTTTCAAATACTTGCGGGCGGGGGTGTTAAGAAGAAAACTAGAAGCCCTCAGTCCTGGTTTTGGCTTTAAGTTAAAGTCAACATCCTTTTTTTTTTTCTCCTATTTTGCATGTACCTTTTTTAAGCCCTCATTTTTAACTTAAAAATTCATTAAGTGATTCCCTGAGATTTTTATTTCATGTCCACAATTATATTCTGTACACTCATACCCTACACCTAACAGAGCAGTGCCAGAAACAGTGCCCCCTGGCACTCAACATTCTTTGATTGGTTGACTCTTTTTGTGAATTCACAAAGCACCTAATTACATACAGATTTCGGAATACTCAAGTTTGCTTCTATTCCATTTTCCGATAAACAGTCTTCCACACCCAACAGAAATGTTTGAAGCAACGGCGTTGTCTGGGCTGTGAACACACAGGGTCATGGACAAGCACAACTGGATCTTGTGGAACATTCTAACTTATGTGATGACTTTTAAGCAATAAGCATGTAAAGCAACGCTGTGAGGGTATTATCATTTGGTAAATGTTCTGACAATTCCCTTTGAACAATAATTTTTTAAAAACAAAGGCATTAAAAAGATGAGCCCAGACTCCAGTGTCAGCCCTAGATGTCCTCTCAAGTACCACTGAGACCCAGAGCCCTGGACAACAACAGATGGATGTACCTCAGGGGAATTATCACTCTCTCCACAATGGAGGTAATGGCTGGGTAAAGACCTGAGCTTTAAGTTTCCAAGTTTGACTGAGCTCAAGCCATATGCCAGTGTTGCCCACGAATTACAATGAGCTACACCCTCACAGAATCCAGGTCCACCTTCCACCCATGGTGGAAGGGCGAGCAGTTGTGCTGTTAGAAAGAGGATGGAAAAAAAAAAAAAAAAAGAAGCTGGATTTATATGAGGTCCAGTCACTTTGGCTCTTTGTCAAAATCACTGAGATCCCCAAGAGTCACTAATGAGAGTGGAATGTATTATTGCCTTTGTCATACCTGGCCTGCTCAGACAGTTTAAGGCCAAAACAGCCTCGGACTTCATTGACTGCTCAACAAACCATGTAAGTAAACACTCTTATAATCCCTTCCAAAACATACCCGGTCTAACTCATTCCGTTTCATACTTGTGAATGCTGGAGCAATTGTTAATGCCCCTGATCAAAGTTTTAGTAATTTCATAGGCATGTGATTTGCATAGCTATTTCCTGATCTGCCTTCTCTCTCTGCCCTGGAGGTATTCATTTCTCAGAAACACTTACAAACACAGATTATTTGATCCCTCCCCTTCCTCCAACCCATAAATGGAACAAGACTTGCTAGCTCATCTGTATTGCTAATTGGTTTGAAAGCATGTGACTTCATGAGTTCTTGCCATTAAAAGGCAAGTGAATCTCTTTTGTAGTCAAGTTTTACTAGCAGTGATGGGCAGATATCTATCTTTATTTCCCCTCTGTGTCTTGAGTGAGGATAGAAGTTTAAATGACCAAATATTATCTACATATTGTTCTGAAATCATGTGGTAAATTCTAAGGGAATACAGAAATGTTCTAAAAGTCTATAGTAGGGTTGTCTAGAAGGACACTGGCAAAGAAGAATGGAATTATAGATGTTTTTCACTATCACTTGAGTAAGGGGGAAATCAAGGAGCTGAATGTAAGTGTAGAGTTGGAAGAAATTCTGTGTTTTCAGAGGGTTGACTCTCTAAGGGAAGAATTTTGGAAACAGAAAAGGAGATTGAAACACATGTCAGCCCTTTCACACTCTCACCTTCTTTCTGGTTTGTTCTGGCTACCCACAGCATCCTCCAGCCGAAACCATTCTCAGAAGGCCCCTTCAGGATCTGTAACCACCACCCATCTGTCAGTTTGTCGTACCATGGTGGCTTGCATGTTGCTATGATGCTGGAAGCTATGATACCAGTATTTCAATTACCAGCAGGGTCACCCATGGTGGACAGGTTTCAGTGGAGCTTCCAGACTAAGACAGACTAGGAAGAAAGGATCTACTTCTGGAAATCAGCCAATGAAAACCCTATGGATCAAAACAGAACACTGTCCAATACAGTGCTGGAAGTGGAGCTCCTAGGTTGCACCAAACCAAAAGACCAAACCCGTTGCCATTGATTCAGTTCTGACTCATAGCGACCCTACAGGACAGAGTAGAACCGC